>NW_010174022.1:71020-73718 GCF_000695765.1 Mesitornis unicolor
ATAAGCACTTCCCTTACAAGGCTCCAAACACAATTTCTTCAATAAAGATGTATTTTCAACATTTGTTATAAACATTTCCTTCTATACTTTAAGCATCATAACAAAAAACTGCATCAGTGGCTAGAAAAGTAGTCAATTGCACCTCAAATCACTTCAAAGATGTATTAAATAAAAACAACTCACACCTTCTATGGAAAAATACAATAGTATGACTTTTGGTTCTCCAGAAATTATTTCAAAACTCCTGTGTTTAATAACACAAAGAATTACACTGCAGAAAAATCAATTTATCAAAATACAAATATTCTAAGCCACTTTCAATAGATTTGAAAAAATAATAATCAAAAAAACAAACCAAAAAAACCAAACAACCCAAGACATTATCTACATTTGTAGACATCATCTCTGTCTCTGAGCAGATGCATTTTCTAGATTGTTAGCTTAAACAAATGAGAAAAGAACAGAACTCAGGGTACACTAGGAACTTAAATAAGTACATAAATCCAGCCCTTTTGATCCAAGCCAGGGCATCAAGGTACAGTGTAACAGTACAATGCTAAAGAAACATACTTACATCAGGATGAATCCTGGGAGGCAGACGCTCTCTGGGAACTCTTTCATAGTCGTATCGGTCCTCAGACCACATTTCATCTCTTCGATATGCCACTAAAGACAATTAAAAGCCAATTAGCCAAAGCCAGGCCCATTATGAATAGACAAAAGGATAGTGAGCACAGAAATAAAGGTTCCCGGACTTCTCCCAGTATAATGTATTATGCACAAGCTCTGTACACACCTTTTATGAGCCCTTTTGAAAGTAAGTCTATCCAGTTATACAAAGTAATTAATGAACTTTAAGCAAAAAATAACTCACAGTATGTGCAAGAATAACCAAACAACTGGAAATTACTGCAGTATAATCAGTATAATTACAGGATTTAGAGATACTATAAACAGCTCTATTGCAATATATGCATATTGCAAATACCAGCTGTACATACAAATTCATATACACATACATTATAGCAATTTCGATATTGCTCTGGTAAAAATAGAGGACTTTTTCAAAAAAATAGTTCAACTCCTATTTATTAAAGAGTTTCTACTTTTTATAAAATATAATAACTTTGATTGAATTATTTCATCATCTCAACCATCTGGAAAGATGATAAAACACATCACGTCATCCAGTTTGTACAAAGTTCCACATTCTGAATACATGAATAAAATGCATTCTTCACATGCGTATCTTCCCTGTTTTAAATTGGGAGCCAGCAGAACACAAAAATTCCTCTTTCCAGAGAAAGGTGACTTTCAAAGTCAAAATCAGTAACTAAACACAGGTGAAAATAAACTATCACAAGAGATTCTAGCCATACTACGCTAGACAACACATACTTGAGGAGCTGAAACCTTTCTGATTATTATAAAGGTGACAAATTATATACTACATATTGTTGAAAATAAATAAGAAATTTCACAATGGTAATTCTAGCTATTAAAAATAATCAGTAAGAAAAA
Source organism: Mesitornis unicolor (assembly GCF_000695765.1). Classification (NCBI taxonomy): domain Eukaryota; kingdom Metazoa; phylum Chordata; class Aves; order Mesitornithiformes; family Mesitornithidae; genus Mesitornis; species Mesitornis unicolor. The sequence goes on from NW_010174022.1 coordinate 72,542, forward strand.
CAAACAGAAGGACATATTCAGAAGAAGAAATACATAATGTTATCTACTGTCACCCCCACCTCTGTGTCTGTTATCATGGAACAGATCCTCCTAGAAGCTCTGCTAAGGCACATGGAGGACAGGGAGGTACTTCGAGACAGCCAGCATGGCTTCACCAAGTGCCTGACCAACCTAGTGGCCTTCCATGATGGAGTGACTTCATCAGTGGACAAGGGAAGAGCTATGAATTTCATCTATCTGGATTTCTGCAAGGCCTTTGACACAATCCTCTGCAACACCCTTCTCTCTAAGTTGGAAAGATATGGATTTGATGGATGAACTGTTCAGTGGAAGAGGAATTGGTTGGATGGTCACATCCAGAGGGTAGTGGTCAATGGCTCGATGTCCAGATGGAGATGGGTGACAAGTGGTGTCCCTCAGGGGTCTGTACCAGGACCACTGTTTAACATCTTAATCAATGACATAGTGGGATCAAGTGCACCCTGTTGCAAAAAACAGGGAAATAAATCCGGTCTTGTGAGGCCGGCACCGAATATGTGACAGATGCAAGTCAGGTAACAAATAGTAATCGTTTATTTACAGCAACATTTACAGGTTCTTTTGGATTGCCGGTGATAAATTGAAAAGCTACAGGTACACTAAAGGTTCTATAACTAATATAATACCAACAACAACGCACTATGAAGCACAAACACTAACAACAACAAAACAACAACTTGCCCACAGTAAGCCTGGCATTCGCAAATAAACAAGCCCGTTTGAACGGAAATACAGTGGAGCGAAACCAAGAATACACTCAGGGAAACCTAGAAATGAACTTGAGGAGAAATATAAAATACACTCAGGGAATATGAACCTAAGAAGGAAATGTATCACTCAGTGTTAGCTGAGGTAAATAATTTTACCCACAAGGTGACCCGAGTGGTGGGGATGGAGAGTGAGCAAATTCGTCAGTCCTTCCAGTTCATTGGTACGGTTCCAAGTTCATCCTGTCCCTCCAGCTAAGGGCTCCCACGTAAGTTACCTTGGCTGGCATCCTGACCAAGGGGGAAGGTTCTCATCACTCCATGGCTGGAGAAGTAACTCCCCATTTCTAGCATGAATCTTAGGGTTTTTATTCCCTGATGCACATGACAGCAGGCAGGAGTGTGCCTGAGTGGATTAGACCACCTGGGGT
>NW_010174022.1:73785-80567 GCF_000695765.1 Mesitornis unicolor
CAGGGCATACATGCGGGTGGGGATGACTATAGACAACCTTATCAGTTATGTGAATGTCACAAAGTCCATTAAGTCACACCTGCATGGGTAATGGCTCCTTCGAGGTGGAAAGAAATGGGGGGCTGGGACCACGAAGCTTCCGCCTCATCTCACACTCCTCCAGGCATCCAGATAACACCAGATATTGATCTAGTGATGGTTGCCACCTCGCCCAGTGCTTGCCACCTCGCCCAGTGCTGAGTTTCATGCTTCCAGGTATGCAGCTACCTGGTGTACATGACTTGGACTTTGTGACTAACTTTTGCTCTCTCTCTGCACACCCTGAGCAAGTTTGCAGATGACACCAAGCTGACTGGTGCAGTTGACTCACCTAAGGGATAGGATGCCATCCAGAGGGACCTGGACAAACTCAAGAAGCGGACCTAGGTGAACCTCATGAGGTTCAACAACGCCAACTGCAAGGTCCTGCACCTGGGTCAGGGCAATCCCCAGTATCAACATAGGCAGGGGAATGAAGGGATTGAGAGTAGCCCTGCAGAGAAGGACTTGGAGGTACTCATGGATGAAAAACTGGACGTAAGCCAACAATGTGTGCTGAGAGCCCAGAAGGCCAACCGCATCCTGGGCTGCATCAAAAGAAGCGTGGCCAGCAGGTCAAGAGAGGTGATTCTGGCCCTCTGCTCTGGTGAGACACCACCTGGAGTACTGCATCCAGTCTACTCTGCTCTGGAGTCCTCAGCACAAGAAAGACATAGACCTGTTGGAACAGGTCCAGAGTAGGACCACAAAAATGATCAGAGGGATGTAGCACCTCTCATGAAGAAATGCTGAGAGATTTCGAGTTGTTCAGCCTGGAGAAAATAAAGCTCTGGGGAGACCTTATTGTGGCCTTTCAATAGCTAAAGTAGGTCTGTCAGTAAGATGGAGATAATCTTTTTAGCAGGACCTGTTGCAGTAGGACAAGAGATTACGATTTTCAACTAAAAGAAGGTAGATGGACTAGATACAAGGAAGACTTTTGTTATGATGAGGGTGGTGAAACACTGGAACACCTCTCTGCTCAGAGAGGTGGTAGATGCCTCAACCCTGGAAACGTTCAAGGTCAAGCTGTATGAGGCTCTGAGCAACCTGATCTAGCTAAAGATGTCCCTGTTCACTGCAGGGGAGCTGAACTAGCTGACCTTTAAAGGTCCCTTCTAGCCCAAATCATTTCACCATTCTACTTTTACAAAATAAAAACACTTAACTGGAAATTGACTTATGAAGCTATATAAAAATATTGATTAGAACAGATGTTAAGACTCAACATGACAAAAGGGTTTATTAACTGTAAACAGAGGTAGCACTAATTCAGATATACATTTTTGTGAAAAACAATGAACATCCACATACTTACTTTTCTGTAAGTTTTAGCAGCTCAGCTTCTGAAGACCCATTCAATTACCTACAAAGAAAAGAAGCTGAAGTGAGAAAAAATGCACATCTATTCATAAGCACTTAAGTAAACCAGACATTTAAAATCTAAATCTTTTGACCACCTATCCCTCATGATCTGTCTGAATTAGTAGAGAATTCACTACACTCAATGAAGAAAGAATATGAACTACTCAGCTGAATTCACAATATCAAAAAAACTTCCCATAACAAATTATTACAGATGCACGGCTTTCCTAGTATTGCCTTTCCTGTTGTCTTTTACTCACCATCTCAAGTCTCAGTTTTTCTTCCACTTGTTAGCAAAAGCTTTTGGAAACTACTGAAACTACTGTTTTATTAAAAACATGCAGAAAATATTTAATATATTCATTTAACTTATATTTATTTCACTGTCTTTAAATATCATTAAGTAGAGAAAAATAAAATTCAGTTGCACATGATGAGAGGTTAATTAAAAGTTTGATCTAGCAAATGCTTTTCCATTGGTAATAGATAATAAATCCCGATGAAGTAGCTCTTTCCTCAACTGCAACAAGCCTTTATGTTCAGAGATTTTTGACCATACCCTTGGTACAAATGAACCAGAGTATCTTCTTAAAATACTGTTCCATTTTATAATAGACTTGACCTTAAGTATGTTCCATAACCAAGACACAAGACTAGTCTGATGTAGCCACAGAAAATAAATCAAAAGCTGTCTAAATCAATCAAGTTTGGTTGGTCCTGGTTTGGTAAGGGTAAGAGCAAGGGGTTCACTGTCCCTGCCCTCTCCAGTGTGTGCCACACACCAGTTACTAATCCTGAAACCATTCCATATATCACTGTATTTGCCGGTCAGACATATTCATCAGAATCACCTTCCTGGCACTTTCACAGAAACTGCCTGAACTTTGCATTATCGTTTACTTCAGGGACTTTTGCTAAAGCCTTACAAATTCACACCAGGTGCTGCACGTGCATTAACTGACCGTAGGCTGATCCCATGCCCTGTCCTTCCCACGTCACCAGGAGGGTACTCTGCTCTTAACCTGTCCCCACAATCCTCTCTTCTTTGTACCTAGAGCAGTACCTGAATATTTCTGTATTTTACGCGTACCAAGAGGGACAGAATTAGCTGAGGCAAGACAAAATCATTACACTGGAACAGCATCATGTGCTTTCTCAAAACACTTTGCCGCTGGTGTCCCATGCCCCTGCCCCAAGGCAGACCATTCCTCCTGTCCATACCTGCTCAGGGCTGGGGAGCCCCTAAGCCTCCTGTGGTGTCTGCTCCCACCCCTGCTCATCCGCAGCCCACCCACCCCTCAGATACACACAGACTGAGGTATCTGATGGGTGAACCTCACTCAGTTTTTAGACCAACAGCAAACATCAGAAATCAGATGCAGATAAAGTTTTCAAGTGGGTTTGTTTTTTTTTGTTTTGACAAATACAGAGGTACTGAAATTGTTAACTGAACAGCGTTCAAAAAGTAACATGTTTCGGGTAAGGGTTACTGAAGCTATGTGCAAGCTTACACATCGTGCTGTTCTGTCATCAAAGCCACCGTCAACGTCCCAACACACATCACTGGCAGCAGGCACTGACATTCACGTGCACCCTCTGTTATATTTTCGGGCAGCAAGGCTGATAAAAACACTTCCATTTTTATCACTGTTGATGGACCTCATTGAAACTAGCAAGAATTATCACCAGTATTCTGACAAAACAAAAACACAAGCTGGATTTAGAGATACACTGTCACAAAAGCCAACAGACTGAAGAAAAAAAAGACACAATTGCATCAGACAAGAAGTAAGTATGGAGGTGGAAAGAAAATCTCAGAAGTGAGACATTTTGCATTTAGAGGAATGAAATGAAGAAAACTAATCAGTCAGAATCAACCATCAGCTACACTGCTCTAAATGCTGGCATGAAAAAGAAGTAGAAGGAGACCAATTTTATATAGAAGACTAAACAGACAGATTTTAGCTGGAACCAATGGGATAAAGTAAGGATGCATTTGAAAATACCAGAAAGAAAAAAAAAATGTTAAAAGAGAGGAAAATGCATTTCCCAGCATCTTGAGCACATTTCGTCTGTTTCTATAAGAAAAAAAATCCATTTCTTAAATGAGGTAACCTAACAGAGCTTTAATAACAACCACGAAGAGACTAAACATAAGATCAATATGAGGAGATTCCATTAATAAGAATTCAAGAGATCAAACCTCAAGTTTACTATGCTGTATTCAGATTCATCTGTTCTCTCAGTACAAGGTTTTTCTAAAACAAACATTAAAAACTATATATTTTTGTTTCACACCTAACACCATTGTCACGCATATTGACTATATTCTATCAGCATATGCAGCAACAGTAGTTGATATTTCTTTAATATCATAACTTATAATCACTTGCTATATAAATTTACACAACCTTTTTCTGTTTTTCACCAGAGGTGATTGTTTTCCCCAAAGCAAGGTCTTTATTTTCCCAAATAAAGACACTCCAGCTTACACAGAAGCCACCCTATTAACGCAGCACAAGCTGCTCTTCTGTGGCCAGCTGCCAAGAACGGCTTTGCTCCGATTACCACAGCGCTACGTCTTGCTCTATGCAAGTACAACTGATGTGATACAAAAAGGGTTTCTTCATCAAGGAGATTACATGGGTCACTTAAAATTCAGGTTTTTTGCACAACTGGGTTTTGTTTATCAATCAATCAATCACTAATTTTTCATTCTTTTTTGCTTTCTAAATAGTATATGCTATTAAAAAAAAGCTGGCACATTTGCAAAAGCTCTGCAATATTGCATACACAATTCTCATCTGCTTAATTTTCTTGAAACATCAATTTTCATCACGGCTAGAAAGATCTACTTCTACAAGATCTGCAGTTTTCCAGTGTGTGCCATCAACCTTCTGCAGAATCAACATTTTTGTTTCAAAACCATACAGCGTTCTAACCCAGATGGCTGCATCTTGCCATATGCGAACAAAGCATAAACCCAACGCTGTAAATGCAGAGGCAGGCAGCTGCAGTCTCTCTGATGATGCTGGGATGTGTCTGGGTTTATACTGTTACTTCGACAAACAGCAGAGATCAACAAATGTGGGCCAGTTCTGTCCTCTGCTTTGGAAAACTCTCAAAAACAGCTTAGACACTTTTGTATGAGTAAGACCTAGGAAAGATGCTTAGAAAATTGTAACTTATTAGAAACATCATGGCCAATTTTGCAACAATTGCTGCTTTGAGGACATAAATAATGATAGAAAACACCACTTTTTCTTCCAGCCATTAGAACCTGTATTTGACAGTTCTTCAAAGATAACCCAGTATCTCTTACCTAGACAAGAAGCAGGACAGACAAAACTGACTTTGGGGACAAAAATAATTAAATAAAAAAGTCACTTTCTTCTGATTTCCTGGTACTTGGTACAGGCAGAAAACACTGGCCAGACATAGTCCATGTAATCTGAATGATGACTATGATCACTATGACTGAATAGTCATAGTCTAGATGAAAAAGCAGAAGTGTAAGAGCAGAAGGGAAAATCCACCATGATAGTAGATAAAATACTGTGAGAAAGGCATTGAGGGATACAGGGATACAAAGAGAATCCACCTTTTCCTACAAATATTAGGCAAATTTCAAAAGCAATTAGAAGCATGACCTCAACAAGTCTAGGCATGTTCAACCTAAATACTAAATAACCTGAAGGAACAGGCTTTCTTCCAGTCTTTCCTGACATGTTCACAATGATTTTGACTTAAAATAAGAGAAAGGAAAAAAAAAGGAAAAAAAAATATTTCAGAAAGCACTGACCACAAAAGTCAAATTAACTCCCACCTCAAAAGAGAAAAATAAACGTGCAAGCTGAATAAAACTATTAACAGCAGCAGCATTCTGGTGAGGATTTACAATCCCACTGGTTCAGTTTTCTTACCACATCATTCTAATACATCACTTGGAGCAAGAGAAATGGAAGCAATGCACTTGGGGTTATCTTAATACAATGACTGATGTATTAGCGTTTATCTCTGCCTGAACACCTGCAGTTCCTAACATTCTGTCCTTCATCAGTGTCAATGCTACAGAAAGAACATTTACCAGGCTGCGACAGGGCTGCTGCACCAGCAATGTCGGTGCAAACAACTGTATGGATCACTGCCTCCATCACGACTTTCCCCCTTATGGCACCAACATTTTGACAATAAATACATCAGCTCACCATGCTGCTGTCATAACAGGTCAAAACTGCAATGCTTTCAACATTTACACCTGAAAATACCAACCAATTCTTAATACTTCACCCAGGGAAAATCAATGTATCAAACTCCACTCGTTGCTTGCATAGATTCTGTGGGTTTCCACATCTTCTGATGTGTATTTCTAATAGTCTAGACTGGGGGATGGGATGCCATCCATAGGGACCTGGTTAAACTCAAGAAGTGGGCCCACATGAACCTCATGAGGTTTATCTGTGTCCAGACACCTCAGATAAAGAATTAGTATAAGACTATCCATGAAAACTTCAACGGATGGTAAAGAGCCTACTTAGGGAGTATGAATGAGAATGAAGAACCAGAGAGCAGACTTAAAAGTGTTTAAATACTAATAAAGACTTGAAATACATTACAAGATCTCCTATTATTAAGCTAAGCATAAAAATCTATGTGAGTACTTCTAAGGAAATCAGCTAAGTGACACACTCATGCCTTATTTATTCCTCTAGAAACATAAAGATACTGATGCTGCACCATTGTACTCACAAGTCGCCTCACTGAAAGTGTTTACAACAGGATCCATACAGTCTCCAAGCATTCATTACTAGTTATTAAAGTTTAAAATAACTCCCAGAAGTATGCACAAGTTGTAACATCTTTCCCTTCAAAATCAAAATCTTCTATCACGCATGGTTTTTTAAAAGGACTAAAAGATAAGGTTTACAGAAGTTACCCCCAGCGCTGACAGCTGTCACCTGCCTGAAGGCTGCCCTTCCACCCCTCCAGCCCCACCATTCACCCCAACTTCAAAGAAACCACAGAATCATTAAGGTAAGAAAAGACCTCTAAGACCAGGAAGTCCAACGATCAACCCAGCATCCCTATGCCCACCGCACCATGTCCCAAAGTACCACATCTACACGTTTTCTGAATATCCTCAGGGATGGTGACTCCACCACTTCCCTGGGCAGCCTGTTCCAATGCTTGACCACTCTTTCAGTAAAGAAATTTTTTCTAATATCCAACCTTCAAGAAACCCGGGGAAAACAAAGGATCCCGTCCCACGACCCGAGCTCTCCCCGGGTGTAGGCAGAGGGCTCCCCGTCCCCGCAGCCCCTCGGCGGTGCCCCCTCCTC
>NW_010174023.1:0-4348 GCF_000695765.1 Mesitornis unicolor
AGTCCAATAATGGTCTGCCCACATTTGCAGTGTCCCTCAAACACGAAACTGCTTCAGCCTAAGTCCACAAAACTTCAGTCTGGATCTGCCCACGGTCACAGTTCCCTCACACATGACCAGTCGACCCGGCGCTCACCACGAGTTGCAACAGGGAAACCTGCGTTCTGTGTCCTCCTCCTCCTCCCTCTCTTTTTCTTTCCTTCAAACCGACCTTGGTGTTCTTCGAAGTTGTTCTCTTTGGGCCCCACTCCTTTCTCCACTGCAGGTCTCCTCCGATGATTATAAAGATCCTGACTTTCTCTCTCGTTTTTTTTTTCGGGATGAGGTGCAGCAGGGCTTAAGCTTAAGTTGTGGTTGGGGCCAGCCAAGCCCAGCCGGGCAAGGCCAGGGCCGCGCCACCCACACCTGAGGCCACACTGGTCAGGGCCGGTGCCAGAGAGAGAAAGGCATGCCCTGTACCCTCCTTAAATACATTAATTCGCAGGGGCGCTGATTGGCTTGGCCCTGGTCAGAGGTGGGTCTGACAAAAGCAAAAGAGGAGCTTTTCAGGTAGCTTCTCAAAGGGCCATCTCCATAGCCCTTCCCCTATTACCAAAGACACAACCAAAAACCCCTCACAGAAAACGCAATACATTAGCAGATGTTAACAGATGGGTTATTTATTAACATACACATATAATGCAGATTCAAAACTGAAGTTATAGCTACCCCCTCACCCAGATTATTGATAAAGATAATAAACAGAACTGGCCCCAATACTGAGCTCTGGGGAACCACTTGTTACTAGTCACCAATTGGACTTAACTCCATTCACTAGCACTCTTAGGACTTTGTCATCAAGCTAGTTTTTTTACCCAGAGAAGAGTATGCCCATCCACGCCATGAAGAGCCAATTTCTCCAGAAGAATGCTGTGGGAAATGGTGTCAAAGGCTTTCCTAAAGTCTTTGTAGACAACATTAACAGCCTTTCCCTCATCCACTAAGTGGGTCACCTTGTCATAGAAGGAGATCAGGTTAGTCAAACCTGAGCTACCTTTTATAAACCCATGCTGGCTGGATCTGATCATATGGTTGCCCTGTACATGTCATGTGATAGCTCCATAACCTTCCTGGCACTGAGGTCAGACTGAGAGACCTGTAGTTCCCTGGATCCTCCTTCTAGCTCTTCTTGTAGATAGGTGTCACTTTTACTAACCTCCAGTCAACTGAGACCTCTTCGTTTAGACAGGACTGCTGATAAATGATTGAAAGTGGTTTGGCGAGCACTTCTGCCACCTCCCTCAATACACTTGGGTGGATCCTGTGTATGTCTAAGTGGTGTAGCAGGTCATTAATCACTTCATCTTGGATTATGGGAGCTTCATTCTCCTCCCTGTCCCTGTCTTCCAGCTCAGTGCCTGGGTACCCCAAGAACAAGTGATCTTACTATTAAAGACTGAGGCAAAGAAGACATTAAGTACCTCAACCTTTTCCTCAGCCTTTGTCACTGTGTTTTCTCCCACATCCAATAAAGGATGGAGATTCTCCTTAGTCTTCCTTTTTTCCCATATGTGATTATAGAAACATTTGTTATTGTCTTTTATGGCAGTAGGCAGATTAAGTTCTAGTTGGGCTTTGGCCCTTATAATTTTCTCCCTGCATAACTTCACAACATCCCTGTAGTCCTCTTCAGTTGCCTGCCCCTTCCTCCAAAGGTCATAAACTCATGTGTTTTTCCTGAGTTCCAACCAAAGATGTCTGTTCAGCCAGGACTGTCTTCCTCCCCATTGTCTCATCTTTTGGTGCATGGGGACAGCCTGCTCCTACACTTTCAAGATTTCCTTCTTGAAGAGATGTCAATCCTTCCTGGAATCCTTTGCCCTTCAAGTCTGTCTCCCAAGGGACTCTGTCAACTAGTCTCCTAAAAATGCTAAAGTTTGCCCTCCAGAATTCCAAATTAGTAATTATGTTGAGCCCCCCTCCTTACTTCACCAAGTATTGAAAAGGTTGCTATGCCCAAGATGGCCTCCAACCATCACATCACTCACAAGTCATTCTCTGTTTGCAAAAAAACAGGTCCAGTTGGCTCGCTCACCAGTTGTGCCATTATGTCTACACTAATTAGCATAATTGCTTTCATACTTTTTTAAAAAGTTTACTCTATTAATCAAATTTGGCCATAAGCCTAAAGCCTATATTTTATCTTCAAACTTTAGGAGCTCTATATTTCATACATTAGATCTCCTGACTTTGTACGATCAACACTTTGCCAATACTCAATGTCACTGAACTATAAATTACTTCACCATGGATATGTAATCACTGTAGCCACAAAAAGAGAGAATTTTTAGTTCTATATGAACATTAGAACTGTTTTAATATTATTATCTTTCACTATCATTATTATTATCTTTCACTTTCATCATTGCTTCAACAAGTTAGAAAGGTTTTATTTTTAAACTTCCACTACTTGTCCTGGAGATTTTACTCAGGCTTTCCTACTCAGTTCCTTCCTAATCTTTGTCTTTTAGACTGGCTGGGGTTGGAAGAGACCTTCAAAGGTTATCTAGTTCAACTCCCATGTCGTGGGCAAAGGCATCTTTCACAAGATCAGGTTGCTCAAAGCCCCGTCTAACCTGACTTTAAATATTTCTAATGATAGGGCATCCATAACTTCTCTGGGCAACCTGTTCAAGTGTCTCATGACACTCATCATTAAAAAATTCTTCTTTATGTCCAACCTAAATCTATCATCTTTCAGTTTAAAACCATTGTCCCTTGTCCTGTCACTACAGGCCTCAGTATTTCTCTGTCTTTCTCGTTAGTTTTCCCTGGAATCTCCTCTTCTCCAGGCTGAAAAACCTCAACTCTCTCAGCTTTTCTTCAGAGGAAAGGCATTCCAGCCCTCTGATCATCTTTGTGGCCCTCCTCTGGACTCACTCCAACAGGTTCATGTTTTTCTTGTGCTGGGGACCCCAAAACTGGATGCAGTACTCCAGGTGGGGTCTCACCAGAGCAGAGTAAAGGGGAAGAATCACTTCCCTTGACCTGCTGTCCACACTTGTTTTGATGCAGCCCAGGACACAGTTGGCCTTCATGGCTGCAAGCACACATTGTCAGCTCATGTCCAATATATTAGAAGTAGTCAGCATTTTTGCTGAAGGTTTTATTAAAAGGTTTTCTAGATGGAAAAATGTTCTGTAAAGGTTTGATTTTCATGAACATCTTCTGAATGTCTATAAATGTAAACACTGCTTTATTATTTATTGATTTGGTTTGGGGAAAAGAATAGTAAAAATAATTACCTGATATAATAACATTCCATAGCTTTTTCTTTTAGCTGAAGTGGTCACTATTCTTTATTATCACAGAAATCAGTAAAAGAAAAGATTTCTTTTTACCTCAAAACATCAGATTATAAGAGAATGAGTATATAGAAAGTATATATTTCTTTGCCAAAGTACCAAACCTCCACATATTATTCTCAAGTTATTAATGTAGAAGTGTCCTTTTCTGGCTTTACCCCACATTTCACTTGACTTTTGTCCCATTTTCTTTCTGGAACATGTTGTTAATGTATTTCATTTCCAGCACGCCACTCGGCAAGGATTTCACATGCACACCATATGACAGATGTTCTTAATGATGCATGATCTTTCCAGACTCATTTCATTAAATTTTTAATAGCAGATCCTTGTAAACCTTGAATTATCCTTATATGACCATCACACACTTACACACCTAAAAGAATGCATATTCAGACACTTAAACATTTCCCAATGCTTACCTTTTCTCACCATTATACTTACATACATCTATATGTTTCTCCCTCTTGAAATAAAGCTTAAGCAAACAGGTCAACAAAAGTAGTCTCTGGAAAGCACCACGAAAAATTACTCCAAAGCAGCAAGTCCTGTAATAGTATTTGTTCACAAGTTCTAAGAATAATCAAAACAGATTACTTAAAGTCTGTTAATAAATTAACATCAAGCTTTTTTCCTGTGCATTGTTTGTTCTTGTAATCCAAAACTGGCATATATCCCTACTACAGAGTGTGGTTTCCAAAGTTTCTTATATAACTCTTTCAGTTATTCCTGGTAGTTAAAGTTCAGGTAAGAGATCTTATGGTTCTTTAAAGTCATTGTCTTAATATGCATGCTAGCATGCTGCATCATCAGAAAGAGAAAACAAAAGAGAAGGCCTCACTTTATCACTATAAAAAAGCTTGTTGGAGTATTTTCTTGGGTAATATGTACAGATTTGGTCTATGCATCTCTGTTTGATCTGCATGGTAAGGTTTTTCAGTAGCAGGGGTGGGGGCTACAGGGGTGGCTTCTTTAAGAAGTTGCTAGAAGCTTCCCTGGCTCCA
>NW_010174024.1:0-35363 GCF_000695765.1 Mesitornis unicolor
GAATTCTGAAACTGATTCCTTGATTTCCTCCCATATCCCTCCCCACCAAAGAAAAAGAAAAACAAAAAAGGAAAAAGACGCCACAAGATAATGAAAGCGCCTCTTCCTCACTGTTAAATTAAATTTCTTCTTCCATAAACTAATAATGACATGGCTGATGCAACGTATATCATATGGCATGTGTCACAAAGCTCACTATGTTGATGTTTTGCTACTGAAATGCTCATTTAAATTGTAAAATGTGCATGAATACGAAAATGCATGTTTCATGCAAGTGGAACATGCTGAGCTAAATATATAAATAAAATCCTCTAACAAGGGAAAACAAATGTAAAATATGACTTGGTGGGGACTTCCTGTAGTTACTAGGCTATAATTAAAATTGTACGGTATTTGGTCTACAGCAGTTTTCTCGTTATTATTTGTGAACATAGCATTTGTAGCTGCTGAGTGAAGACCAGGTGTACTTGAGCCATGTACTGTTCCAATGTCCTTTTAATGCCTCAAGGTTGCACACAGCATGGATGATTTGTTTATTTCAACTTCTCTTAACTTATTCAATACCTGTGCCTCACTAACTCTGAGGTCAACTGTGACAGTGGATACACCAGCCAGTTTCAGCTGGCACATCTTCTAGTGTTCTTGCTTGTGAAGTATTCATTTAATGTCTCAGCTCTTCCACCATCGTCTGTGACTTCAGTTCCCACTCACTCTTGTAACGTTGCAACTTCCTCTCTGGCTCCTCACTCTCAAAAAAGCAACAAAAACCTTTTCAACCTTCTGGCATTTCTGCTCATCACGTAAATTACTTTCCTGCTGCAGCAGCTGTACATTTTCAGTGTTTATATCAATGCAGATGGCAACATTTTAATGAATCAGCTTCAGGAATCATGGGTCAGTACATGTTGTTGAGCTAGCAAAATTACTTGAAATCAGCTCCAGAGTTTTCCAGTGACTGAAGTGAATAAAGCAGCTTACATGGTATTATGAAACACAAAAAATTCTGGGTAACTCTTCTGAAACCTCAGTAAAAAGATAACCTGTGCTGTTCATCTGAAAGTGCTATCATTTACTACATGTTTTCAAAATCCCTTTTCTGTGCAGTACTAAACTAGTGAAAAACCACAAGACTGCATGAATATGAAGCTGATATAAGCAACTTGCAGTGGGTCACTCTCTCGTCTCAGAGGCAGCTATTATAACTGAGATATATGATTTACCAGATCACTGTATTACATCAGAAAACAACTTTTGTCAGCAGATTTGAGACCTAGTACTGATCTTTTCATACTTTTCTTGTATAACTCAGCAGACTTGTGCATTGGAGCTGGAGATGAAAATTAACTTCAGTTCAACTGAAACAGAGATTTTCTGCAGAAGATAAGCACAAAGAAGCATATGGTACAGAAGATTTTGCTCAGAATGAGCATGTCACAGAAATGTACAAGGTAGAATTTCTGCTCCAGCAGGACAAGAGATTAATATACATGAGAAGTATAAATACTACCCACGCAACTCTGGAGATAAATTAGTAACAGTTATTGCCTCAAGGGAGTGTGATTTGCACATTGCTGTAGTCTCAGTATAGCTAAGTATTTCCAATCTTGTGACATTGCAGTAGTCACACCTAAAAGCACAGTAAAACATCTGCTGTCATTCCTGAGTTCCATCTAGCTTTCACAAAAACATTCCTGGTGTTTCAAGAGTTTGCTTATGCCCCATATGGATCTTGCCCACCAGGTATCACAACATCTGAGGATGTTAATAGCACACTTGTGATCTTCTCACTTCATGTTTATTTCTTCTCTGCTCTTTAAGAGAAAAAGTTGTAAGGATGTGCTTGCATGTATTCAATTGTCCTGTGTGCACATGGATATTCATGAATAATGTATGTCGTTTTTTTGCCTTTGTTTTTCCTCTGACAGGAGTACCTACAGTGTTTTAAGCCTACTATTTTGATTTTTACTTTTTTTTTCCTTCTTGGTTTCTTTCTCCCACTACTACACTCTCACTGTTAGACAAGAATGCAACTAAACAACAGATTACCTGTGGTCTTTGAGCAGTACGGCAGAGAAATGAGGATGAGGTCAAGATTCTTTATGCTGTCAAAGACAGAAGAATACAACTAGGTATCCCATGTGCCTGATGTTTCCCGATATAGCTGCCCTGCATTCTTTAGGTAGCTGATGTAAATAACAGCAGATAGCAGTTTAAATTCATTACAAGGACTGATGCATTTGGAATCTGTTTCAGACAAGCAAGCACAGAGTCTTACTGTGTGCACTTGCAGCCCCTCAGCAGCTGTAGGTGCACCTCAAACCAACCTGAGGATCCTTCTCATTCTTTTATTTCCCCAAATGAAAGGCACACATCACCTCTGTTTTGCTTTCCTTAGTAACAGGCAAAAATTGTGTTGCTGATGCCATTATTATGTTAGTGTTCTTGATAATATACCTCAGATTCTTTTGGAAAAGCAAAAGCAGAGAAAGAATACTTCATGTAAAAAATTGAACTCTAATATATAGAGGAAAGCCTTGCTCTTTTCAACTATGCTTGACATTTCCCTATAGTATGTCCTCAAGCTTGGCTCCATAAAATTTTGATTGATCTGCAGGTGAAGTATTGCTGTCCTTTAGTGGTAAGATTTTTTTAAAGGAATACATAAAACCTTTTTCTCCTGACAGTCCTTTAAGTTCTTTATTACCCTTAGGATGTCATCTTGCTGGTTATTGAATTACCTGCAGTTTTTGTCTCAGTAACCTGTTAAACTGTAACACATCTGTATTATTCTTTTGCATGGAAAACTGCTTCCACAAGGCTTTCTGAAGTCATTTGTCTTTCAGCTTCTGCTTAGGACTTTCTGTCCCACTACACAGCAGGCAGCCACAGAAGCCAAGGAGAGCTGTAAGATTACAACCTGGAATGAGTGCTGGGGAAAGTGATGCTATTCTTTCTTCTTCTTCCTAAAGACAGAGTCATATAAGAGGTCAGGTACCTCTGAATTCCTCTTGCAACCTTTGTCAATGGAAGGAAAGCCCCTTTATCCATTGCAGGAAATGTATTGTGGTAAGTTTTACTTTTCTGACCTTTCATTATCTGTGACAGGTTTAGCGTATGTAGAAGTCAGCTTTGGAAACACAGAATTTCACATTGCCAGGCTACCTGAGGACTCAGTAAGATGTTCAATAGCAGCAAGATGATCCTCTGCACCCACATGAAAGTCTTGCTTTCAGGGACGGCCCTATGTGTGGGTCATCGTGTAGTCATTCTCATGCCTGTCACTCAAGGGCCGTATAGACTTAACATTAGCAAAAAAGAATTAACAATATTTCTTTACAAACCATACAAAGAACCACAGTATACTGAATATTGGTAGAGACACCACATTCCTAAAATACCTGACTAGGTACATGGAGGAAAGCAGAAAGTAGCAAAACAATCAAATTGATGAGAGAATGGAGAAAGAAATCAGAGGTCAGTAGCACAGCCACTCCACAAGACATTAACCTGACAAGACTAAATTGATACTCAGTTCTCAGATTAAGGGGTTAATGAAAATAGCAAATGGCACAACTTTAATCTCTCTAATGATAGTAATGAAAACAGGAACTGGCAGAGACTTAACCCATTCGTCTAGTTGTCTTAAAACTGTAATCTCATAATCCTCTTTAGATGAAGGAGTTCATAAGGCTGGTAATTTTTAATGGCATTTTCCAAGCCACTAAGAACATGTATACCTCAAGAGAATGCCACATGTCACAGCCTTTTTCCAGGCTGGAAAGTACTTAGGATAATTGTTTTGGCCATCTTTCATGTTTTATCTCTTTGTCCTAAGATATAACCTGTTTCTGATCTTTCCTATGTGATATTTCTTCTCCTCTTGGTACTGAAATGTCACATTATAAGAAAGAATAATCTGCTCAGGTCTGTTCAGTTCCACTTCTCTGAGCACTCAGAGCTTGATTAACATGCTGTCAAAGAAATGAGACTTTTCCCAATGACTCTCATGGGATCTGAGCTGGGCCCCAATTCATTACAGAGCCACACCAGCAAATTCACTGGGACAATGTTAAATGTCCCTGATTCTTTCATGTCCTGAAGCATCAGATTCAGATAGATGAGAGTACAAATAACACAAAAATGCTGAGAATCTTCAAAGATTTTTTTCAGGAAATTCTGTGATTTGCCTTTTCCTCTCAAGACAAGGACAAACACTGTCACTTGTCTCCCATTCAGTAAGTTTTCAAGCAGTATATGCCTTGCTTTCTGTTCTTGAAGAGCTTACATCCCCATTTATTTAAGCAAATTAAGGCTGGAGCTCTATAAAAGGTTTCAAATACTTCCACAATTTACTCTACCATCTGACTCTGCCCTGGTTTGTGGCTCTTTTAGCCTTTAGTGCTTCCCAGGGCTAAACACCTGCATGCAAGAAAGCTGAAGTAATTAGCTTCAAAGTATACTTTCATGGTGTCTGCACAAATCTGGCATTTGCTGCACCAATTTGTTTTCCTATTTGAAGCTCTTATTTAAATCTTCATCAGACAAAAACTTTGTCAAGCTTATTTTATGGGCAAAGAAACGATGGGTAAGGATAAGCTTTGAAATAATAATAAAAAGATTAATAGTAGTATTTTTAAAAATAGCACTATGGCTTCAAGCACAGAATTTTAGCTGTTGGTTGATAACACAAGTAGAAAGATTCAGTAACTCTGAACAAGAAAAAAAAGGAAAACCTTCACAGTAAAGATAATGAAAGAGAATTAAATTTTATTTTAGGTACCTAAATGGTTTAAAGCCTTCATGGATTGCATAAGCAACAGCCTGCCAAGGAACAGAATGGAATTCTGATTGTATACTTCCTTCATGCACAAAAATAGTGACACAAAATCTCACACTAAGGTTTAAGCTCCTATAAATACTTTCAGCTTTTAGATGTGCCTGAATTTCAGGAGCATACATAAAAGAATATCTATGCTCGCTCTCTTCTTTTGTAGGAATTTGAGGCATCCTTAAGCTGAATTCTGTGGCTGGAAGATGACGGTTTTTTAGTTTATCTAGTGGGAAGTTTTCTTCATGAAAATGTCATAAACTATGCATGTTCTACGAATCTGGTTACAAAGATCTTTGACATCCTGTAGGAATATTCATCTTGTTTTCAGCATGCTAGCATAATATGTTCAAAATTTGCATTCCAGCTAAAGAGCATGATGCCATATGAAGATAAGATCAGATGTCCTCAGTCATTTACTTTTTTGCCTTTTTGTCTGTGATATTCTGAAAACATGACTTAAATAATAGATTATTTTCTTACTAATAAATGTATTTCTAATAGGTATCTTTGGGAAAATAATTTTTAGATCTTGCTTTTCTAAAACTTAAAAACATCCTTCCATACCCCAAGGTCAGTGAAAAAAAAATATTTTCCTCCTTATTGGCATATGAAAGAATCATGGTTGTTTTCATATTGTAATACATATAAGGGAGCATGCTTCACTAAAATGTAGGATCTGTGAATTAAAGGATTCAGCTCCAAATTATCCGTATTTTCTTTACTGTCATCACTTGTTTATTGAAGTTTTTTCATTTACCTAATTTTGAACTTGCCAAAGTAATTAAAATATATTTATATACAGAGAAACAAAGCAGAATCATATACAAGTCACTGGAATGAGAATGTACTCACTGTTTACTTCAGAATTAAACCTCTGAGGGATTAGGTGGAACTCAAACATTTTGTGTTGTGTGTGTTACTAAGTGCATCTGCAATGCACTAATCTCAGCAGGAAAAAAAATATGGAATTATTGGTTTCTAAGAAAGGTGGTACAGCATCAATTTGATGAGGCAGATTTTGGACAGAGCTTGGCAAATCTTATAACAGCATGTATCTTAAAGCAAATGTATAAAAGTTGTCTGCAGATAACCCAAAAAATAGAAACAGTGGCTATAGAGCTCATGCTTCAGCAATTAAATAATATCATTGATCATAGTCTAATTTCTCCAAACCAGAAATCTTTATGAAAATATTACAGTGGAAGGAAAACTATTTTACAAAGAAAAAATGTGAAGAATAAACATTTGTTCAGTGAAAGTGTTACACTAAACAAGCAATTATTCCATTGAGACACTGCACAAAGCCATCAATTAGTATTTCATAAGGCATTATGCATAATGTGAACAGTCCTTCCGTTGCAGATTTGAGGGGCAATTATTAAATATTGTTCAAAAGGAAAGTATCTGACTTATTAAGAAATAGTGATGTTCAAGGAAGAGTGATTCTAGACTTCGAACATTGGAAATAATTGTACTAAATTAATTGGTATTTGCCAGTGACACTAAATACCCTCAGAATTCAAATTCTTGAAATCTATTAAAGTCAGGTGACGAATAAAATATATTGAAGTCTATTAAACTCAGCTGACCCATATAATACTGAGATGCATAAGAAGAAGGTAATATGCAAAATACTCAGAAAAGCAATTAGTGTATTTCTGTATGTGATAAATGTGTGTACTGGTTCTGATTGGGATGGAGTTAACTTTATTCACATCAGCCTGTACAGTGCTGTGCTTTGTATCTGGGACTAAAAGTGTGTGGATAAAACACTCATGTTTTGTCGATTGCTGAACTGTGAACAGCATCGAGACCTTCACTTTTTCCATTCTCCCCCCATAGCAAGCAGGCTGGGAGTAGGCAAGAGGGAGGGAGGAGACATGGCTGGAACAGCTGCCCAAATACTCATCCCATGATGATGTGCTCACCAATAAAACCTCAGGGGCGCAGGGGGAATGGGAGTCAGTGTTGCAGCCTGTTTGTGCCATGCGGTCTCTGCCACTCCTTCCTCTTCCAGTGACAGGAGAGGACTCAGAATCACAGAATTATTGAGGTTGGAAAAGACCTCTGAGATCATCAAGTCCAGCCTATGACCTAACACTACCACATCAGCTAGACCATGGCACTAAGTGCCACATCCAGCCTTTCCTTAAACACTTCCAGGGATGGTGACGCCACCACCTCCCTGGGCAGTCCATTCCAATGCCTGATCACCCTCTCTGTGAAAAAGTGCTTTCTAATATCCAGTCTAAACCTTCCCTGGCGCAGCTTCAGGCTGTGCCCTCTCGTCTTGTCACTAGTGGCCTGGGAGAAGAGCCCGACCCCCACCTGACTGCAACCTCCCTTCAGGTAGAGAGTGATAAGGTCCCCCCTGAGTCTCCTCTTCTCCCAGCTAAACAACCCCAGCTCCCTTAGCTTCTCATTATAAGACTTTTCCTCTAGTCCCTTCACCAGCCTTGTTGCTCTCCTCTGGACCAGCTCCAGCACCTCAATATCCTTTTTGAAGTGAGGGGCCCAGAACTGTACACAGTACTCGAGGTGAGGCCTCACCAGTGCTGAGTACAAAGGGAGAATTACATCCCTAGTTCTGCTGGCCACACTATTCCTGATAAAGTCCAGGATGCCATTGGCCTTCTGGGCCACCTGGGCACACTGCTGGCTCATGTTCAAGCCATTTTCAACCAACACTCCCAGGTCCCTCTCTGCTGGGCCCCTCTCCAGCCACTCTTCCCCCAGTCTATAGCGCTGCATGGGGTTATTGTGGCTGAAGCGTAGGACCCTGCACTTGATCTTGTTAAACTTCATACCGTTGGCCTCTGGCCATTGACCCAGCCTGTCCAGGTCCTTATGCAGCCTCTTCCTACCCTCCAGCAGATTGAGACTCCCCCCCATTTCAGTGTCATCTGTCTCTCCTCCCAGCCTCTTTGCTTCCACGTGGCCCCCTTCCCACAGGAGAAAAAGTCCACAGAAGTCCAATATGGGTCTGCCCACAGCTGCAGATTCCCTCACACACAAAACTGCTTCAGCCCAAGTCCACAAAGCTCCAATCTGGGTCTGCCCACAGTCACAGTTCCCTCACGAACTGCTCCAGCATACACTGCCCGGAGTCATGGCTTCTTCAGGGGCAGGCACCTGGCCACGTGGCTCTGCCCCAACTGGTGAGCTTCCACGTGCTGCAGGCAGGTCCACCTGTGCTCTTGCCACAGGCTGCAGGAGGAACCTTGGCTCTGCGCACATCCTCCTGCCCCCTCTCCTTCCTTCACCGATCTTGGTGGTTTTTAGAGTTGTTCTCCATATGTGCCTCTTCTTTCTCCGCTGCAGGTCCATTTTGACAGTTCTGAAGGGTTCCTGGCTCTCTTTTCCGAGTTGGAGCTGCAGCGAAGCTTAAGCTTAATTTAAGGCCGGGGCCAAGCCACCCGCACCTGGGACTGCGCTGGTCAGGGGCAGTACAAGAGAGAGAGAGTAGGCCCTGCACCCACCCTTAAATACATGAATTCGCAGGGGCGCTGATCAGCTTGGCCCTGGTCAGAGATGGATCTGACATTGGAGGGGGTGAGCTTTTCAGGTAGCTTCTTACATGGGTATCTCCGTAGCCCTCCCCCACTACCAAAAACAAAACCAAAACCCCTCATAGAAAACCCAATACATTGATCCAAAAGTCACTGAAGTAAACAAGACTCTGACTTAGCCTAATTTAAAGGACTCCCAGCAAACATTGTTCCACTGTAGTAAAGGCATAAGCAACAACTGATCCACAGCAGCTAAACTTTCTTTAGGTCATTTTATAAACATTTAGATTGTTTCTGTCATATCTTTGAACTTCCTCTGTAAATGTTAATGCAATGCTTGTTATCTTATGACATGTTAGAAATTATCTTTCCAAGAATTTCTCTGTTATCCCTGTCTCTTCCCTCAATGAACACAAATGGAATAGTACATTTATTAGCTAGTCAAGTAAAGGACCAAAAAGAAGATCTATCCCATTTACATAAATAGGGAAATCAATTTTTTTTGTTTCATTTTCTGTGAGGCCCAAAGTTTCTAAATCCTCACACCAAACTGAAAAATGCACTAACCAGGAAAAAAAATTAGCAATAAAGTATATTTATAAGCATTAAAAGTCAGTGAAAAGGGTATTAAAATCTCTTACAAACTTACTATTAAATAAGTGCACAATGACAATATCTTTTAGAGATTACTTGTATTTGAAACAATTATGAGAAGCGAGAGGTCAATATTAAGTTTTTCCAAAGTGTGGCTTCTGTTTCAAAAATGCCAGTCAAAACCATCTGAGTTTGACAAATCATATATCTGCACTGGGAAGAGAGTAGCAGATTCCATACTTCCTGCTGTACTGCAAGTACTGTTTGTTTTGTAAGGAACTACTGACCAGGCTGCAATAAAATTATAAGCAGCTTTGGACATCTGAGGAATCAGCACTTCCCAATGATAACTTAATAAGAAGAAAGATTTTTGAAGGTGCTGGGGAACTGCAATTTAAAATTCCAGGTTTTTCATTTTTTTTTCAAAATATCTCACCATATGAAAATGTAGAGAAAAATTGGTCATGTGTTCAAAACACTGAACTAGGACGTAGAAAATCAACTCAGTTCCTACCACCAAACTCCTATGTGACCTTCAGAAAGCTGTTTAATCATTCAGCACTTCTTTTTTCCCATGTGTAAAGTCAGGGTGGAAGAGGAAGCCAGAAAAGAAAAAAAAATCATTTCTATAATGATAGAGGGCACTTAGTAGACTAATATCCATCAAAACTAAAGTCTTCTAAAAAGACTAGTTATATTTAAAATACAGATGAAGAAGAGTTTGTAAAAAGATTCACCCAAAATTAGGTTCACTCATCAAGTGTGAACTAGTTTAAATTTGAGACTTTCTTTAGATCAACAATAAGTTTGGAGTCCATAACAAAATTTAGCTCTGGGATTTTCTGCTCTGTTTGGGAGAGTTAGAATCCGAGGTTATGGTTTGCTTCTAATTTCTTTTTAAAAACATGAAAACGAGAGAGTGATGACATTGCAGTCTTCCAAAAACATCACTAGACATTCCAACAAACTATCATGATTCAGGGCAGCAAAGTAAACTGCTCATTTGGTTCATTATTTATAATTGTTGTTATTGGAATTTTCCCCATACATTTTTCTCTTGACAGCAGAGTCTGGTCTCAGGATCACAAAAATTTTCCTCAGTGTTCCCATAGTTCTCTGGCAGTAGAAAGGATAAATACAAGAAGAAACAGAATCAAAGCAAGACTGGCCACTACGCAATCAAAAATATTAATCTACCACTAGCCAATGTGCAGAATTGAAAGGACACACCAAGTGTGGTAATGAAAAAGTGCTGAAAAAGGATATTGTGAGAACTTATGTGAGATACTTCAGAGTATTTGAGACTTTACCAAAAGTAAGGTAATCATCTGTGCAGCCTGGAAAGAGCTTCTGACTTTGCAAGCTAAGATTAAAAAAGCTGCAATGAAGAAAGCTACCCAGCAGCATTCCAGCTAAGCTCATAAAAGAAGCTCAAGATTGCCCAGAAACATGAGCTCTAACTTTCTGACTAAGAACAAGCGGTGAGTGCAGAAAGTGGAAATGAACATACCTCACTCCAACTTGGAGGGTGAAATGGATTGGAACATTGTATTTTACGTACGTGGCTGAGTCCATGCCAGCACAGCAATACAAAAAAAAAAAATCCATTGGCAGTTCATTGTCATCTCACACTTTCAGGTTACTCCTTTCACTGCCTCTGGCAGGGGTTAGGTAATTTCAAAAGAGGTGAAGAAATGAATTTACAACAAAAATAATAACCATCACATTGGTCTGAGGACCTCACTTGCCCCATTTTCTTTCAGTGAAATCTATGTTTTTAATTATAATAAGCTCTTCAATTATGCTCCCCTTTGGAGGCAAGACAGAACAAAAGAATTTTCATAAATAAGCTGTAAAATTTAGTTGTCTGAACATGTAGACACAAAAGGCAGGTTTCGTATCATCTCATACACACCATAGTCAGCTCTGCATATGAAAAACAAGTGTAAAATGCAACCACTCTTATATTAAATCTTCCCTTCAAAGTCCTCACAGATTGGAGTGACTTAAGGGGGAAGATGTTCTGTTCTGAAATTTTCATTGACTTTCCATTGCAAATCTCACTAGGTGCCTGACTGCTACTGAAGTCTTTGAAAGCATCCCCAAATGCCCAGGATCATTGTGAATACACTCGAAGACTTCTAAGACTTGAGAGGAGAAAACTGCTTCCTTGGAAGGGATAACTCTGGTACCTAAATGCCACTCCCGCTATTGAAGGTACCCTTGTCATACAAAAGGTTACAGTCTGAAAAAGGACAGAAGTGACACAAGCTGTTTGCCTTAGGGTCCAGAGGAAGGATGTGGCCCTTTCCCAGCCTCCTCCAGGCCCTTGAAGCTGGTACCGGGCAGCCACTGTGGGCATAATGGGCACTGTTGGTGGTTTGGCTCCAGCTGGATAAAGCTCTTGGGGAACACTGAGCTTATCACACTCCACCTTTGAATCAGTTCAGTTTTTCATGTTTACTGCTCTGTTTAGAAACATCATCACTTTGATGGTCAGAAACCTTCTCACACTCAGATGAAGTTACCATAAACACTTTTATAACCTCTTGTTCCTGTATCAGTATCGTTTTTTAGCTTAGGCAGTGCCTTTCCTACCAGTGTTCCCGACAACATAGTTGTAGCCTCTAACTATATCTCAAGTCTTCATTTATTTTGTGATGCCATGCAAGTCAGGTCTGTTAATGTCTTCCCCTACTTGCTGAAGATGAAGAACTTCTGAGCGTTTTGAGAATGAAAGCATTTGATATTTAATTAGAAATGTATTTAAAGTACCTACTGACAAAAGATCTCAACACTGAAAGTGAATGTAAATGTTTTAAGAGAGCTCTGTAGCATCTTGAAAATATGCTACAAGAAAGTTTTATATAACGTTTAATTATTGGTATGATTTTTTCTTTTCTTATTACAGTTAGATATATTCCTCTTGCTGATGGTTGAAAGGCATCACCATACCCTCTGCAGATAGGAAAAAGCTCTGAGTCCCTTCCCTTCATGAGCTCTGTGGCTACTGAACATCTTTTGTCTTTTAGCTACTGGAATTGTTTCTGCTGTTTTAATCTCTGAGGTTGAAATGCTACTAAAAGCATATGTGATAAAGTTTCATGCCTTTAAAGTAAGAACACCCAATAAAACTTGAATAACTGATAAAGTTAGGAAGACACTATAACTTTTTAGCAGCTCATTAATGGTTTAAATGACAGATCAAAACAAAAGGGAGAAGTGATAACCCATGTCCATCAAGCCAGTGGAATGCCGTGCTGATGTCAGTGATTTCAGTCAATTTCCATTTCTGAAGAACTGATCTAATAAAATGGATAATTAGGTTGTGCTTAGAATATCCAGAACAAACTATCAAGGAAATTTAACCCCACAACAAAACACAAGTATCCAAATAATAATTTAATCATGTAATTAGAACTGACATTATATCTTGTAAAGCCGGCCAAAAGGTAGCTTACACCTTACCAAGGACCATGGCAGCAAGTACATGGCATCAGTTTTGCACCAACTAGGAAGAAAGCAAGCAACCATCAGGAAGCAGAAATATTTGAGTCCTTCGAGAGAGACCTTCCTCCAAGTTCTGGGCTAGATTCTGCCTAGGCTGCAGCATCAGCCTTTCAGATAGTTTTGCCCTCCATGAAGTTAAAGCTTCCTTGGGCTGAGTTCCCTTTTCCCAGCATATGTGGAAATTATCCTTCAGCCTTACTAATTGCTGGCCCTGTTGCATCACTGAGAGCCTTTGCTGAGCTGAACACACTGCACAAAATTAAGCTTAACTGCAGAGCACTTGGCTCTGAGCTCCTCCAAAAAACACATGCTGCTTGGGCAAGTGGAGCTTTTTCTCTGCCTACTTACATTTCAACATGATATCAAGATTTTCATCTATATAAAAAACATGCTTAACAGCTACATATCAATCAGTAACAAATAAGTATGACACATTTACTAGTTATGAATCTTGTTACAGCAAAGAAAATCCAAGAGGTCTTTCAACAGCACAGGAGTGATGGCTATGCAGAACTCCAGCTCTGCTTCCAAAAATGAGGCTGTAAAATGGAAAATTGATTAAAAATGTAAGATTCAGTGCTCTGGTTATACTTCTATCAAAAGCAATATAAGAATACTGCAGCATATCTGTTTATAACTGTTTCTGTGTCACAGGGGGTCCCCCTAAAGGTTTATATTTGTGATGTTGGACACTTAGGTTTAAAATATGTCTTTTTTTACTCTATGAAAGGAGGGTATTTTCATCTTGTTCTATTTTTAGTGCACTAACTGACCACTAGGTGCCTAAAATCCCTTTTCTCAAGACATGGGGGACACTAGTGGTCACTGACCCGTCTAGCTGAAGTCATACCAAAGACACACTAGAACCTTCAGTTGTTTCCCTGGGAGTAATGCAAGTACTAACCCCTCTGGCATTTACTCCTTGCAAAAGCTAAGTGTCACCCCATATTCTCAAGAAGAAAAATTCACACAGTTTCATTTAAGGGAAGCATCCTGCAAGGATTCGCCAAAATGATGCCTAAAAAATCATAAAGATTTATGTATCTTGTGAGTGCAGCCAGGAAACACCCCCAAAAAGTCAATAGCCAGTTAGTATTCCCCTCCTATCTCTGTCAGGGGTTTTCATAGCCTCAGTTAAAAGAGGATGACATGCACAGTTGATTTATAATTTGACACTGCCAGAGGGACAGAAACCTACATGGGTGTAAGAGTGAGACTCAGCGGATGGAAAGGTAATGTGGGAGAGTCATTGCTCTGGGCACCTGTGGGAAGGTCTTCCTACCCATACAGCCACCACTGGGGACTTGGAGTGGTTATGTGGACATAAATATGTGGCCCTGCTGTACATAACAAACCCAAAAATTTTTGTAAGCACAGGAAGGAAACAAGAAGGAGAAGTGGAGGCCGGGACATATCTGAGACAATAATAAAAGTGTAAACCAATCATTTTGTGTGAAAATTACAAACAATGAACTTGTGCCACTTAAACAACAGTACTGATTTTTACAGGAAGCATGCCAAACTTTAAGTTATATCTGTCTGTGAGGAATATGTGGTGGGCAAGGGGGGAGTTATATATACACATACTTCCTAAAAAATAATCATGCCAAATTTCACCTTAAAGTTGCCTTCCCAAATTTATTTCCCATTTCCTTTTTCTCAGCAGGGTCAGTCCTACTAGATCCAGGGCATAATATTAGTGTGTAGATCTGAAATTGTTTTAAGTCACTTATCTCTGCTTCATTTTCTACTTTCTTTTTCATTTGATGTGCTTTTAGATACCTTTGATTTAGTAACATCCAAAAAACTGTTACCACCTTCCCTTAGCTGAGACTGAACAGCCAGGTGCAGTTATTATATATATTTCTATACTGTTAGAGGAAATCAGTGATAAAAAAGAAAGTAACTTAAATTCCAAAAGCAGTAGATGTTTTAAACTTTTAATTCTCCTTTCTTTTACTAGCCTCTAAGAGTCCCAGACTGAAATCACCAGAGCTGTATCAGTTTACCAGATGAAGATCTTGACACCCTTATCTCAATTACTAATAGACCTTCTCTGTGCAATCTTGGATCTGTAGACATATGTTTGTCTATAGAGTGATATATTAGAGAAATAGAGAGTTACATAATGGAGTTCTTGAACAAAATTTTCACCGTTCCTCAAACTCCAAATAAATTTGTATTTAAACCCTGCTACTTGAAATAATTTTAAATCTTTGGGGTTCCAAGGCATGGGTTTTCCTTTTAGCTTTGTGACAGTGAAAACACACATCCTCCCAAGCCTGAATTGTTTAAAACTACTGTGACCCTTTAAATTTATTACCGGTTACTAATATCTTCCCATGTTTCACTTCTATATTTCAAGTTGGAAACAAATATACAATATAGCACAGGCCATATTTTTTGGCTTTTTTCTCTCCCAAATTTATAGTGTGAAGTCCTGCATTAAAATAGTTCATGATGGAACCTTAAAGCATATGGCAAAATGAAGTTTAAAGAATGGCAATATGAGTAATTTCATAATAAAATGATGAGGCTGCCTCCACAGTACTGATTTCTTAGAAGATGCTTTTCCAGCACACTTGTTTATACTAGATAGTAAATTTCATCTTTCCACATGCTTTCTCTTCCCAGATTTTATTATAGTAATTTTATGTCTTAAATATTAACTTGCATTGCTACTTTGTAAATATATTTTCTGACACTACAAAGGCTGTAGATTAAGCATTGCTATATACATAACTTAATAAAGAATTCTTGGTACACTTGAATATAATCACCTTATAAATACAGTAGAAGAACTTTACACAATCATCAACAATATCTTTATTATTACAGAAAGAACTGGGCTTTCAAAATTTCAGAAGTCTGCTGTTGTTGGGTAACTTTCACCCACATTGTTCTTTTACCCTATACTCAGTATTTTGATCATATATCCTCCTTTAGATGCACTGAAGAAAATAATCTTATCAGAAAATGAGAAGACACATTATTTTAACAGCAATAATGTTGTGAATCATGTGTTGGAAGGCTATTTTACCATCACTCGTGTTGATGAACACTGTAAACAACCACGGTACTTAGTAAGACTCCATAAAAACTCAAGGATACCCAGGGGGAAAATAGCCTCATAAAACCATGATGAATTGTAATTTACCAGAGAATTTCTGTGGTACCAGTATAGCTACTACAGAAAAACCTTGGAGAGAAGAAAAGTCTGCCACAGATCTCTCAGCAGTACGTCTTTTGAAGACATCACTACTTTTGTAGTGCCATTTTTGGTCAGTTTGCCATATTAAAAATTAATTTGATCCACCTGCTTTAAAGCATTTATATACAGCCCCCATACTACAACTGCTGAAAGGGAAATGAAACTCAAGTTAACAAATTTACAATGTTAAATGAAGATAAATAGATCACTCAAATACAATATATCTGATGTCTTTCATAATAAATTGCAACTTGTAATAATTCCAGTTCTCATTTTAAAATGATACTTCATATATAGACACTATTAAAAAAGAATATTTCTGGTTTGAAATTAAATGGAACCACTAATATACATTGTTGTGAAACTGTAGTTATTCCCAGTAGAGTTTCACCTCTGGCACTGTAATAAACTTGGTAGCAAATTTTATGAAGCTTATAAACAAATATAGCATATATTGTCATAATAGAGTTTGCAATAGTATTTGATACATTTAGCCATTTTCTCTCACAACACAGGGAAGTTTATGCTCTTCCCATCTGGTAGACAGACACAAGGCTGTACCTACACTGTCCTGCAACAGTCTTCCAATGATGGTCATAGGGACAAACTGATGAGCTACTCACACCACCTTGCCACAGGAGCATCCTTGCAATGCCTCAAGGAGATGCCCACAAACAGCACAGGTGCTTCAGGCTTTGGACTCCCCACCAGAAACACTCAACTTCTGTTTCCCAACAGGCCTGGAACAACTGTGCCCACATCTCACCTCAGCAGTCTCTCCACCACGCATTTCAAATGCCTTCCAAAGCCTGTGGTGAAGACATCACATGCAGCTGTCTTACATCCTGGAGCAGACATGTGAGGTTAGCAATGGGAAGGCTGACAAAAAGCCTCTCCCAGAAGAGCTGTATGCTTCTTTCCACATCTAAGCACTTCATCTTCAACCTGTAATTCAGCAAAGATCTGCTGAACAGACACAGAGGATCAGCTGTAGCAATCAATGGACAGATGGATTACTTTAAGGCCAATGATGGCAAATACTGTGCAAAGAGTCACCCCTGTTTAGTATTGGCTGCGTGAGCCTATTGGCAGGTAGACTGCTCTAAAACATGTGGATGGCCACGGTGTTGGCGATTAGGCCTTATCACAAATAGTTATGTGGTTGTTGAGGCTTCTATGTCCATGTGTATTACTGATGAGAGGTGGATTTCCCACTGCTCATATGGTCTCTATCATCTGGCTCCTGTACTCTTTCCAGTTGTAAACATTATCTGTTTACATGCCTCCTATGCTGTATTTTCAGCTCAACAGAACCCAGATTTGCCAGGGCAAGAGCTTCTGTCTAGAAACTGCCTGCAGCAGTGCCTGAGCCCCCTCTCTGACTAACCCCATTGGAACCCCAAGTTTTGGAAGAATTGACCACATTGTGTCATGCTTTACAGAACCACGTCTAAAAGGGGCTGGAGCAGGCCAGTCTCCATGCCTTGCCAGGGGACTTCTTTCAGGAGGTGAAGACACCCTTCTGCTATGAAGGTGCACAGTAATCATGCAGTCCGGCAAACATGCCAGTATCAGCAGAAAGACTAGCCCAGTAAAAAGCATTTCACAACCAAAATTCAGGAGTGGAATCTGGACTAGCAGTTACCCTACAACCCTGCAGTGTCAGTGCTCTGTCCTACCTATACAGCTTTCCACAATCACCTCTAGCCAATACAGAGCTCCTGGTGTCCCTCAGTCGTTCTGGAACAGAGCCAAATGGCAACACGAACCACTACTTGAGGCCATATCCTGCAGTGCTTTTAGTACTGACTCTTCTCCAAACAAATTTCATCAGCCTTAACAGTGGCACAAAGATGAAAATATCTTAGAAGGTGTCAGCTGTGAAGGTTTATGACTCACAGAGCCTAAAGGAATCTGGACAAGGATTTTAAAAATCACTGATAGGACAGAATGGCATATCTCAGATTAATGATGCAGAGAAAAAGAAAATCAAATAAATGGAAACATTTAAAATATTATTCTGCACTTTATTCTATATTCTGCACCTTTATTTTAAGCTGCTTTTTAAGAAAAATTGTGAAAAGAGCTTACTGAAATGCACATCTGTATTCTCAGCACTGGTACAACACTTGTAATAATAATGTAAGTTTCTCTATTACACCTCCACAGAAATCTCTGTCATCCATTATATCGCATTTGTAAGATGAGCAGCTTGTTCCCAACAAAACTGCATGCAAGTAGGATATTAATTGTCAAAAAAATTATCATTCCTACAAGTTGCTATAAACCATTGTTGCAGATGATAATCCAAAGGTTTAGCAATATCTTGCTCTTTTCTGATCTCCAAAAGACTTTAGTTTTCCACATGAAATTCTCTGATTATTCAGACATGTTGTGTAAGAGTTGTTTCTAGTTGCTTAATACTAGGGCTAGCTCTAGGTGCAGAACAGTAGGCATTCACACAGACCAGCAGTCTGCAACATGATCCTGGCCACAGTAGCCCTTGCCAGATCGCTGCCAGCAGCTACTGCTGCCAAGAAATCTCTTAGGACATTTGGGTTCCCTACCTCTCACAGGAGAAACAGGAAAAAACAAACTCTTCTTCCCTCATCCTTCACTCCTGTCCAAGCACACCCAGGCCATAAGCTACCTTAATGTCTCACTCTGGCAGGGAAAAATTCAAGGGAATTCTTGAGTGGACTGTGCCTGAAATAATTCCTAAGGTATCAGCATGTTTTACAAGATTACTATGGATGTAAAGATGTTTCTGAATTCATCCTCTCTGAAACTAAGAATGAGGAATGTTTCTTTTGGAGATTTTTCTTCTCTTATAAGCTGTTAGGAAGAGAAGTGGTCAGAGAAATTGAATTAAAAGCTACAATATCATGTCAGTTTCTAACAAAACTATGGATTATTCTTTAAAAATTGATGCTGCATTGCAGTAGAAAAGCCATGTATTTGAAAATAGCAGAGAAACTGACATTTGGAAAGTGATGGGGCAAATGCTAGATCTCTTGAAACAGAAAATGTATGAATTGTCCATGAAATATAAATACAGTATTTTCTCATGACCTTTTCCACATGCCTCTCTTTAAGGCTTATTTTAAAACCAATACTCTATGTAATATATAATATATAGTGTACTAACAGATAATGAGCAGCAAAGAGTTTGAAGACATGAACAAAGAGTACTGATATGTTTCTGTCCTCTTTCATAATCAGATCCATGTATTTTAAAATTATAGGAAGAATTGGTATGAAAATGTGCTCTTCCATCTTCCCTTAACATCAGCCACAGAAATACATTTCGGAGTCTGATGGGATCCCATGGAGTAGGCATGAATAAGGTGTTATTCAACAGCAGTAAGAGTGGCAGCCTCTGCTCCTCTTCAATTAGGCTAAACATAGTTCATGTCTGACACTGTAACACAGATTTACCTTTAAGAAAGTTAAATTAATCATCCTTTATTCACTACAGATCTATATAGATATTTTTAATTGGCATGTTTCCCTTTGGCTCTTCTCTTCCTTTAAACTTAACATGTTCTTGACGGAACAATTGGTCTTTATTAATGTGTGACAGCTTAGAGCTGCAGCGAGCTGTGTGCCAGATGTTTGAACCCTGGTGAACTGCTGTTCACTTGTCAGACTGGCAATGAGGAGTGAACAAATATCACACTATTCAGGCTCCCTCCTGAGCTGCCTGAGAATTTCAAACAGCTTCAAGGGCTACAGCCAAAAGATCTGCTGAGAAGGTATAAGGTATATTCCTAGTGAAACCAGCAAGCCATGACTTCTCTGGAAAGACAAGAGTAGTTTTTATTATCAGCTGTGCATATATGACAGTCAAGAGCTGAAACATTAGAGGCACCTATGCTACAGATAGCGAGAGGCTTCAGAAGGACACAGTTTTCACAGATTCTCAAGTTCTTTGTGGACTGTTAAGCAAAGGAGGGAATAGAAGTAAGCGGACTACTATAAGGCATCTCCGAGCAGACACATTTGACTCTGAAGATTTTTCTGTCTGTGAGCAGAATGCATGAAGTCTTTTGTGAAGTATGTGCATTTTAATCACTTGTTCAAGGGGAAGGAACAGAACATAAGTTATGTTTCTCCTTTTTGCTGCAATTCCTTCTCAGAGTTACATCTAAAAAACAAAGGGGCAAATAAAACACAGATCTAGCACTTAAAATTCAAAAAATAGGCTCCCAATGATATCAGTAAATAAGAAGGGACAGATGCTAAAACTTGTTCATGCCTTGTTGAAGAGCTGCACTGACTGCAAGAGTAGGACCATGTCCCACCAGGATGTGTTCATAGTTCCAGTCAAGGACAGTCCCTCTGACGTCAGCTGACTGCTGTCTCTAGCTAAAAGAGCATTTTCTTGGTTCCATGATCACATTTAAAATCACCTCATTTGAGAGCAATATCTGTGCAAAAGGGCTGAATTTGTTATATACAAAAGAGCATAGTGCTGTTTGGGTAGTCCCAGGACCCACTTTTTATTGCCAACAATATAAAACATTGTTTGATGGGTGACCTTAAAAAGCCTCAAGATTGTTAAATAGACTGAAATCGCAAGAGTTCAGTGTTGCTGTTTTGTAATAAATCTCCTGCATTACATTGTTTATGCTGCACTGAAGGACACTTGAGCAGGATTATGTGATGACTGTCCTGCACAATGCTTTTGGAAACAAAATGCACCTCTCCTGAGGCATGACAGTAAACACAAATTTTCTTAAGTATTCAGCAATGATAGAAACCTAAAGCCAGTAAAATGAACTAATTATCTTTGCTGGATTTTTTTTCTCCTTCTCATTATGAGACAAGATCCAGATAAGAGAAAGAAAATGGACTAGGAAGTAACAAGTACCTTTTATGCATAAATATTAAAATAAAAACTAAATGGTTAGTAATTCTTCCATGAGTGCATTCTCTCTCCCTTTTGTTTATTTCGGAATGGAAGTCTATATTCTGACAAAGCAAAAGCTATTTTTATTTGTGTGTGTGTGTGTGTGTGTGTGTGTGTGTGCATGTGTGCATGAAAGTATCTTTTATAATAAAGTGAAAACAGATATAAAAGAAAATGCTTTCCTGCAGATTATTTGTTCCTAACTGATTTGGAATGGTTCGTGTATGAACCACAGTATGTCAGACCTACAGTAATGCTATATACAGTACATATCTATGAAAAAGGAGGTCTAGGAAATTGAGGGGAATATAGTGACATTAAGTGCAATTGTAAACCTGAAAGAGGATAACCCTTCATTTATTTCACTGTGCAAATGGAAGAAGGAAGATAATTTGATTGTGATTATCAGAGCAGAGCTTTCCTAAAGCTG
This sequence comes from Mesitornis unicolor, assembly GCF_000695765.1. Lineage (NCBI taxonomy): Eukaryota > Metazoa > Chordata > Aves > Mesitornithiformes > Mesitornithidae > Mesitornis > Mesitornis unicolor. The sequence continues at coordinate 20,998 of NW_010174024.1, forward strand.
CCAGTGTTAATATTCCTACCAGTTGGAACACTTGGGAATGCTTTAATACAGATTTGATGGAAAAGAAAGGATCAATAGTAATCCTTTGCAATGCTGTCATGTCTGAAAGTCCAACATGCAGAAAAGGCAGAATGAGTGTGAAAAGACTGCTGAGCTTGCAGTGTCTCTTTTTCACATGGAAAATCCCAATGGCCAGCAGAGACTTCCATCTTAGAATAAAAATTTTTAAAAAACAAACAAAATATTTTTCTGAGTCCAGCAGGTTTTCCAGTGTGTCAGTCCCTAGACCAATGTTTTTGAGCCTTTGTTCTTCAGGGTTCATGAGCAGAACACTAAAGCTGTCCACAGTTGGTTTTATGTGTCACTAATGATGGATAAATTGTTTTCACAGCTTTCTAAATAGTTTCTACACTGTTTAACAGTGCGTAAAATTCCATCCAGTTATAGCAGATATCATTGAAGGAATTTGCTGGATTCTTCATAGAATGGACTGCTACTATGGACTGACTTAATCCCATAAACTCTTGATTTTTATAATTTTCCAAGTGATAGCAAGAGAAATTCCAAATGAAGCTGCAGCTTCACTCATCTTTTGCCATTATACTTAGTTCAGTAAACTTGTCTCTTCTCCCATGTTCTCTCTAGGCTGATATATTATTTCCTTATTTTACCCACAGACCTTCTTGAAATGGGCAGTAGCACCCAGATTTCTGTGTGATAGTTTTTCTGTGCTGATTCATCCTATTGCAGTTCTTTCAGGACATTATTTCTAAAAATACATTTTTACCTATCTTAAATTGAAGAAGATTGGTCTTTTAATATCTTGTTTTCTCACATTTTTAAATAGTTGAAGCCTGGATAGGAACAGTATATGGCAGAGACAAGGTGTGTCAGGGCAAATAAACCAGCAGACAGTATTTTCTTGTTAGTTTTCCTCAGTTTTTATTATGTGTCCTTTGGTACGTACATTCAGATACAATACATAGAACCTTGTTATTTGTGCTGTAATTGAAGGTCCCCCTATGTTCATAGCAAATCACATGAAACTGTGTGTGGTAAATGAAGTAATTATGGTCTGCTTAACTCAGTTTTGGTTTTGGCATAGTTTAAAGGAGTTCAAAGACAGCAATATCTTATCCAAGGCTTCATTTGATAAGGAAGAAGTAATAATTTTCTTACATTGTAGCTCTTCTGCAGCAATAATACAGCCAAAACCCACTCTGTTGTGTCCTTCAGAATTATACCTACCATTTCAGATTTGTGCGTACAATTAAGTGATGGGTTTTTTTCCTATTCTGTGATGGAATAACTGAGATCTAATATTTCCTCTGTATATTGAAAATTCAGATGTCTGAGAGATTAAAGTTTGTTTCATGTGCTGAAGTATAATGACAATAATTCAACTTTGCTGACAAGTGCTGCAAAAAGTAACTGTAAATATGCTGCTGAATGTCATTATTAGTGCTGGTTTTCCTCTGTGTGCTTATGTTATTAGTAAACCTTACACTGAATCAGTCCTTTGCACAGTTTTAAACTGTCTTAATAAAATCATATAATCCTGGAAGCAAGCCTTACGAAATGCGTTGTGAATTAGCAAGTGACACCATCATGCCACTAACATGACAGCTGCTTGTCTTTTAAACACCTCAAGGGATGTGTTTTAAACACCTTCAAGCCTGATTCACTGCTTGAAAACCCTTTCAGTAAATAAATTACTTCTGATATCCAACCTAAGCCTCTCCTGGCCATTTCCCCTAGTCCTATCACTAGCTACAGGGGAGAAGAGACTGACCCCCACCTTGCTGCAACCTCTTTTCAGATAGTTGTAAAGAGTGATGAGGTCTTTCTTTTCTCCAAAATAAACACCCCCTGCTCCCTCAGCCAATTATCATAAGACTTGTGCTCTAAACCCTTCACCAGCTTTGTTGCACTTCTCTGGATACACTCCCAACATCTCAATGTCCCTTTGGTAGTGAAGGGTCCAAAACTGAACACAGCACGCAAAGGGCAGCCTCACCAGTACCAAGTACAGGAGTAGGATCACTTCTCTACTCCTCCTGGCCACACTATTTCTGATACAAGCCAGGATGCTGTTGGACTTCTTGGCCATCTGGGCACACTGCTGGCTTATGTTCAGTCAGCTGTCAACCAGCACCCCAGGTACTTTTCTGCCTGGCACCTCTCTAGCCACTTCTTCCCAAGTCTGTAGTACTGCATGGGGTTGTTGTGACCCAAGTGCAGGACCTAACACTTGGCCTCATTTAACCTCATGCATTTGGCCTCAGCCCATCAATCTAGCCTGTTCAGGCCCTCTGTAGAGCCTGTCTAACCTCAGGCACATCAACACTCCCACCCAAATTAGTGTCATCTGCAAACTTACTAAGGGTGCGCTCTATTCCCTTGTCCATGTCATTGATAAAGATATTCAACGGAAGTGGCCCCAGTACTGAGCCCTGGGAAACACCACTTGTGACTGGCCATCAGCTGGATTTAACTCCATTCACCACAACTTTTTGGGCCTGGCCATCCAGCCTGTGTTTTACCCATTGAAGCATATGCCCGTCCAATCCATGTTCAGCCAGCTTTTCCTGGAGGATGCAGTGGGAAAGTGTTAAAGGCCTTAATGAAGTCCAGGTAGACAATGTCCACAGCCTTTCCCTCATCCACTAAGCAGATTATCTTGTCATAGGAGATCAGGTTAGTCAAGCAGGACCTGCTCGTCCTGAACCAATGCTGACTGGGCCTGATTGCTTGGTTGTCCTGCATGGGCTGTGTGATGACACTCAGGATAATTTGTTCCATGACCTTCCCTGGCACCAAGGTCAGACTGACAGGCCTGTAGTTCCATGGGTCCTCCTTCCGGCCCTTCTTGTAGATGTTTGTCACGCTGGCAAGACTCCAGTCATCTAGGATCTCCTCAGTCAGCCAGGACTGCTGGTAAATGATGTAAAGTGTCTTTGCAAGCACTTCTGTTAGCTCCCACAGGACCCTTGGGTGGGTCCCATCTGGCCCCATAGACTTGTGTATATCTAAGTGGTGTAGCAGATCATTAACTATCTCGTCAGGGATCATAGGGGTTTCACTGTGCTTCTCATACGTGTCTTCCTGCTCGGGGGGATGGATATGCAGAATACTACTGGTTTTCCTACTAGAGACTGAGGCAAAGAAGGCATTAAGTACCTCAGCCTTTTCCTCATCTCTGGTCGCTATGTTTCCCTCCATATCTGCTAAAGAATGAAGATTCTCATTAGTCCTCCTTTTGTTGCTAATGTATTTATAGAAACATTTTTTATTGTTTTTAACAGCCCTAGCCAGATTAAGTTATAGCTGGGCTTTGGCAGCCACCTTTGCATGTGGATCCCTTCTGTACCAATGAGCTTCACAGGCTGCAGACAGGTCAATCTGCACTCTCACCATGGGTTGTAGGGGGAACCTGGGCTCTGCGCATGTCCTCCTCACCACTCTCATTTCTTTCTTCACTGACCTTGGTGTCTGCACAGTTGTTCTCCTCAGGTCCCTCTCCTTTCTCTACTACAGATCTCTTCTGATGGTTCTGAAGAGCTCCCAGCTCTCTTTTAGACTGGAGCTGCAGCAGGGCTTGAACTTAAGTTGGGGCCACTCTGCCTGTGTCTGGGGCTGCGCTAAGAGAGGGTGGGCCATGTGCTGCACCTTCCTTAAATACTTGAATTTACAGGGGCACTGATTGGCCTGGCCCTGGTCAGGGGTGGGTCCAACATTTTAGACCCAGGAAAGGTTGCTAGCAGCTTCTTACAGGGCTATTTCCCCTGCTACCAAAAAAACCCCCGAAACACCTCATAGAAAAACCCAATACAATACCTTTAAGTTTCACCCAAATCTGAGCAAGTGAATTGTAGTTGATCTGCAAGCAGGACTAATGCAAGTAATATCATCCTATGATTATCATAGAATACCAGCTTGGAAGGGACCACAAGGATCACCTAGTCCAACCCTTCAAGGTAAAAGTATAGTTTAAATGAGATGAGTCAGCACCCTGTCAAGCTGACGCTTAAAACTGACCAGTGTAGGGGAATTCACCACTTCCCCTGGAAGATTATTCCAATATCTGATTGATCTATGATGAAAAAATGTCTTCTGGAGTTCAGTTGGAATCTCTCCAGAAGCAACTTGTGTCCATTACCCCTCGTCTTTTCCATGTGACTTCCTATGAAAAGGAAGTCACCACCTTCTTGGTAGCCATCCTTTATGTACTGGTGCATGGTAATAAGGTCTCCCCTAAGCCTTCTCTTCCCAAGGCTGAACAGGCCCAGTTTTCTCAGCCTTTCTTCATGTGACAGGTCTTCCATTCCTCTGATCATCCTTGTGGCCCTTCTCTGGACCCTTTCCAATCTGTCCGCATCTTTTTTGTATAGCGGGGACAAAAATTGGTCACAGTACTCAAGGTGTGGTGTGACCAGTGCCAAGTAGAGAGAGATAATAACTTCTTTATCTCTGCTGGTGATGCTCTTTTTAATGCAACCCAGCATCCTGTTGGCTTTCTTTACAGCTGCAGCACACTGTTCACTCATGTTGAGCTCGTCATCTACCAAGACCCCCAGGTCCCTTTCCACAGGGCTGCTTTCTAGTCAGGTGGAACTCAGTCTTAGCTGCATTCTTGGATTATGTATTCCCAGATGCAAGACCTTACCTTTGTCCTTGCTGACTTTCATACAGTTCCTGCTAGCCCATAAAATGTGATTCTTTGCCCATAAAATGCTTGTTCTTATATGGAACAGCCATTAATCCTATCATGTTAAGTACTACCTGTTGAATCTCTCTGTGAGAAGCATAGTGCTTTTTTCAGCTGCTTTGAACAGAAGTAAAGTACTTTCCTTTTCATAAAGAATGCAACTGTTTCCCAAGAGGTAATTGAAGAAGCATAAGCATGAAAAGCAAGCAAGGATTTAATTAGGATTAGGTGAAGGAGGAAACAGTAATAGCTTAAGTGGAATTGCTAAACCGAGCAGAGTGGGATCACTAGACCACGAAAAGGAAAACCACTTTGGTTTGGTGATGGACAGGGTTGCATTTGTTTTCATCATATTTTGGGATGTAACTGGTTTGAATGTTTTTAATCCATGTATGCTTGTAGGAATAATGTAACACAGTCAGAAACAGAAGAAGCACTGCAGTAGCAAAGTATTAACAGCAACAAAATCTTAGGATAGGGTGCTAGAGGGACATTAGATTGAAGAAACAGTTACTGAGTTTCACAAAATTTTCAAGAGGCTTCAGAATCTATATTGGAATACTGGGATATACCGGGAAGGAGATGGGTTACAGAGCAGAAGGCAGTTAAATTACATAATCTGAGCTACTTGAAATGTCAACTAAAGGCAAAATTGTAAATTACCTTGATGAGTATTTCAGCAAAAAGTGGCTACAGGCAAATCAAATAATAGAATCTCTTTGGACTTCACTGTAGACTTTGACAAAATTCTTTTTAACACATGGAGCTACTTGGACACAGAAATCACCAAGTAAATATGCAAATATGAGTGTTAAATCAGACCAGATGTCTTCTTCCATGAAGTTAAAGAACAAAATAGTTCAAGGATGTAAAGTAAAGTTCCAATGTAAAACAGAAATTTATTAGAATTAGAATAAATCATGACAGATTTTCCACACTTGGATATCTAAAATTTCAAGCTACAGCAGTGTTGAATACATGCACACAAGAATAAATTTTCTACACCCTGATTTTAGACAAGAACTAGCAAAAACTGGGAGAACATCAAAACTCTAATTAAGCAAAGTAAACTGTCACAAGAACTTTATCAAGCTCTATGCCACATTAAAGGACAATTTTGACCAATAGAAAAATAAACATTTCAGAAAGGATTGTGAGAATGAATCTGATACTTTAACCACTTCTACATTAGCTATAGTTATTTAGAAAAAAAAATGGGAATCACTGAAGAGAGATCAGAGAAGGTCTCTGCTGAATGTGTCAGCTGATAAAAGATTTTTTGAAAGAAAACCCACAAAGACTAGAGTTGAAAATAAAGCTGCAGTGACTTCATAATATGAATCAATGATGTTGTTTCACCTTTGTATAGCTGTCTTCAATCTGATCATTCCATCTGAACCAAAGAAATAGAAACAGATGCATCCTAAGAGCAGTGTAATTTAGGTCATTGAGGAGGTCTTGAGTGGTGGAAGGTTGGGATTTAGAGGAGTGACATAAAAGGAGTAGGTATGGAGGAGTCAGCTTTTTTCAGGACTTCCAGGATCAAGGACACCTCTTGGCAGCCATTTGATGCAGGTTGTCAGTCCTGAGTATTAACATATTTTTTAGTCATTACTATGGCCTTTGTCCATCTGCTAGTTATTGTTTCACCTCATATTGCTTGAGACATCTCACATGAAATTTATCATAAGCTCTTTGGCTCTTTTAGGCACTACTGCCTATATATTTGCTTCAATACAAATACATGCAACTAAGAACAGAAGGGAACCATTGTTATTTTTCAGTCACTCTCAGTCCCTGCATAGTAGCTTTCATTTTAGTCTAGATTTCCTGCCAATCTTAACGGTCACACTCTGGCACCAAGGGAAGAGGAAATCTGGCAGAATGGGAAGCTGCAGGAGCCAGTTTACCAGCAGGGCAGAGAATTTGCTGCAGTTCTAATTGAAAAAAAATCCTCATTTGGGCTTTTGCCTTCCTCATCATACACTCTCTCTCCTGGCTTCCTGTTAAGTTCTATTGTGTTTCACCAATGTAGTCATTATATTCTCTAGATATTTGATTTACATAATTGAAGCAGTCCAGCTCATTTTAGGAAAATTACAACTTTGTGGGAAAAAAAAACTTATACAGTAATTATGGTAAAGCTGTTCTGCTTTGTGTCAGACACAATGAAATTAGTGGGTTTAAAAATTAAGAACAAGGGCCTTTAAGCACTCAGTGTCATTTTTAAAATAAGAGCGAATTCTGTTAAGAAATATCTTTGCATGTTAATCACAGTGGCTAGGAACATTTCTTGTTAAGATATGTGATGTTCGAAATAATTAAAAGAAATATTGAAGGAAAGAAATTGATTTTTTTAAAGTAAAATTTACCTGTCATTCTGTAAGATAAGTTTCCATTGTATGTGTCCATTAAGGAAGATTATTGCATGAAAAGTCATCTGCTATACAAGAAGAAAGGTTGAGTCCATGTTGATTTCATCCAGGATTTATGCAGCCTATTTTCAGTCTAAGAGTTTCTCATTAACATACAGTTACTCTGCGCATAGGGCCCATTTCCTAAACAAAAGGTTCAATAACAACCATAAAACATATATCATAGAAAAAGAAAAGCATGTATAAATGGAAAAATAAGAAGAGGTTGCATTACACACTAGAGATCATGCATATCATAAAGAGGACTAATGTGTCCTGGCAAGCAAAGAGTGAAGGAGTATTACAAAACACTGTGCCCGAAGTATAGTACTGAAGAGAATCTGAACTTCTTTGTAACAGGCAGGAAGTACTTATTTTTCATAGACTTCATATTAGCTTTTTTTTTTTCAAAGCAACTCCATTTCACTAAACACTACAAATACAGAATAAGGCACTCAGCATTGCTTGGATGAGACTGTAATCTGCATGGATAATATAAAAAAAGCAGCAAGGGAAAACACAGCGAAGGAAACAGGCATGATCAAGATGACAGAGTGGGTAAGTTATAAAACTGAAAAAAAAGTAAAACTGTGAATAAAATGGAATTTATATTTTTCCAAATTGCATTCCATTGGCCCAGATGTTCTCTCAATCCATGACAATCACTGTAATAACTCCCAGGGAAATAACATCTTCCTAAATATCATCAAACATCATAGTCAGAGCCTACTGACATCATTGGTTCTATGCTGCACAGTGTAGTTATTCATATATCGTAATATAACCTCCTCCAAAAATATCTCCAGTTTAAGCCATGAGCTAGATTCAACTAGCAGAAGCTGGTAGTTGTTTTTAGCATATTATATGCAAGTTAATCATTGTGTTACCATTGAAAACAAAGCAGTACCAAGTGCATATACATGTATATAAAAGACATGGAATGTCCCAGTCACTATTCTATGATAGACAGGGTATGATTTATCATATATATAATAATATATCATATATATAATAATAATGCTACTTATGAATAAAGTGCAACTAAGTGTGCCATTTTCACATGCATTGGGATGTTCTTCCCCCTTCATGATCACTCAGACACTACATCTCTTTTTTTTTAGATAGAAAACAAACCTGTTAGAAACTAAACGGGTTTTTTCATGTTGTTGCTGAAGTCAACACATTTTACATATCTTTAGTCTTTTGTTTCTGCCAGGAGTTTTTGCTCCACATATAAACACATCCCTAGTTCTGTTTCCAGGTGTCTTTCCAGCTTTTCATCCTGTTATAGACCAGAGACTACCTGAGTGTTGTCCATCTTCCAGCTTATGATCACATTTTCCTGGATTCTAGAATGACATACAACCTGATATGTAACGTTTTTAAGATAAATGCCATAGAAAGTATCATCTCTTTTCTATCAGAATGAAGACAAACCTTCTAGTTACAATTATCCACTGCAGTCACAGGAATTTGCTCCTGCCTGCTGGAATTTCCTTCCTAAACCAGCCTGGATTCAAGCCATCCCATGCAGGTATTTTAGCAGAAATAGTCGTCTTCATGCACTGCTTATCAGAATCTACAGGTTATACTAAACTAAGCTTCCAAATTTATTCAACATTTGTGCCACCCTTTCAAAGACCATCTTAAATACCAGGAGCACTTGAATGTCTCAGCTGAATAGCCAATTTAAAGTGTTTTGCTAATCAGCACTCCTTATGATGGTCTCAAAGCTGAGTCTAGATGCTGGAAGGTCAGCTCACATCGGAGAGGAACTGACTGCTTCATGTCATGTTCATGTCCCTTCCCACAGCAAAACTACAGCACAGTTAGTGACATTGAGCAGCACTGTGTATTTTACTGGCATGCTGCTCAACAGCTGTCATTTCCAATGGAAAAGTTACCTCTGCTCACCTCTGAAAATGGCTTAACTGTTTCCCTGTAAAACCTGCTAGAAAAAGTAATCATACAAGAGAATTCATTGGAATAAATCACAAATTTCAAAAATAAAGTGAAAACTAATTTCAAACACATGCATTCCTATATGTCTATATTTACTTTCCTTACAGCTCCTTATAGCTTTTTACGAATGAATATATCTTCTATTGTATTTTTTTTCCTTTTTAAGAACAGAGAAGGTTTTTTTTGAGAGATGCAGGGAAGACTTTGTGCTGAATATCATCCTTTTCTTTCAGTGGATTTTAGGGGTAGTTTCAAGTTCAATCCAAACAACACAAAAGGATTTCAGGGGTATCAGCTACCCAACATCTAACTTTATGCAACATAACTAGCTTCATATTGCTTGTTTTGTGTCTTTTTATCAGTAGCCATTCTGAAGCCTATGAGAGACAGTCTGTGGAGGGAGTTTATATTCAAAACATTAAAAATAAAATATCCACCCTTTAATGATATCATTACCTAATTAGCTTATTGGCTAGAGAAAGATGCAATGTTTTAATCAGTTAAGAAGAGATCACATTTCTGAAATCAAGGGCAAAAGCTGTTCTACTCAGAGTGGCTAAACAGACGTTTATTGACCTTATAGATACTACTGCCTTATGTACAAGCTGCAAAACATACTCCATTTCAACACACTAATGTCATCAAAAACTTATTGCAAATTGAATTGGATGAATTTGCTCTAAATAAAATCAAAGCTACTCTGTTGACACATATTTCCATGCTTACCTGTTCTGCAAGTTTTGAAATACATCTGGAAAAGAAATAGAACTCACTTGAAGAACAGCACGCTAAAACAAGTAAGATGGAGAGAAAGAGAAAAAGAATGAGAAAAGCTGCTCTATCTCTCTTCACCTGCATGCAACTAGGCAAACCCATAGAAACATTGTTTTACCTTGGGAATTGATTGGCTTTGTATTACGGCTGCCCAGGCTACAGACATAATTTGCAACTATTTTATCCAACACACACTTGAGTTATAGAAGCGAATGTTTCCTGTAAACAGCTTTAAGGAAAAAAAGTCAAACCCAAATAATATATTTTAAAATCTCACCCTTAAAAACCAGGAAAATAGCATAAAACATTGTTGAAAATTCAAGATCACAAGGCAGAAATAAAGCGTCACAAAAGAAATCTGGGTTAAAAAAGTAAACACGGTTTGTATGAAGACTACAGAATATTTACCAGCTAAATGAATAGAATATATCCAGTTATTAGCCCCATTTGAAATTGATCATTAGGAATTACAGCCAAAGCAGTAGCCAGTACTCACATTAGCTATCAAGAGGAAATAAATAGCAGACAGCTTCACTTTCATTATCTCACCATCTTGTCCTATCTTGCCCTACTGAGCACTGATTTTGTAATTTAGGCTAATATTTAATCTTGAAAATAATTTTTTTCATGTCTCCATATGCAGTCCACCGAATATATTTGGGATAAATCCACTAAACTCTTGTTCTCCCAGAGCAAGGAGATGTTTGCTTTATGTACAGGTATTATTTTCTCCGATAATTCAATCAGCAAAATGCAAAGCCAGCAAACATTATATATCAGCTTCCATCTTTAGGTGTTAGTGACAGGTTATCCAGCCCTATTCAGCAACAATTTATTTAATGCAAGTGTTGTGTACAGTGCACAGACATCTACAAACAGTCTTAATGTATTTGATGTAAGTGGGTACAACCTGCTAACGTATGGTTTAAGGCCTTTTTACATAACCTCCTTCTTGCTGATGCATTTTGAAAATAGCTCAAGGGGAACAATCTGGCTTAGCTAGGAAGTAAGTGCTGCAGTTTGATACAAATCCTCATGTTTACCCCATGAGCACTAAGCAGTTTAATTTCCTGCCTATCTAGTGTTGATTAGTGTTGCAAATTGAATACAATGATAACTCAACATTGCAGAAAAAAACTCCCAACCTAAAAGGGTTATTTATCCATATCCTCTTGTTGGGGATGCTGGTGTCTCTTCCTCCTCCTACCCCAAATTGTTCATTTTTACTAATGTGACTTTATCAGCAGCAGCTCTGGGGGCAGATGACCTTTAAAGGTATAAGAGAGGAACCCACTGTGCAATTTGTCACCTCATCAAATTACAGGGGACATAGGGAATGGCTGTATGTGATTCTTCTACCATAGTACATACAGTGAGCTGATCATGTGTTTGTTATTTGACCCAGATTACTTATACAGATTCATTTATAAAATGTGTAAAAAACAAATTATATTCCAATAAATTTAAATACTTTTAATAATACCCTTTCTACCACTCTCTCCTTATTTGGACTAATGTTTTAATATACCTGGGTTTTGTTTATAGACCTCGTGAACAACACGCAGTAATTTGGAAGACCTTAAGAGATTTTTGTTCAAACTTTAAATTGTCTTCTTTCTAGGCAGTAGAAAGCCTCTTTAAAGGCTTTAGATTTGCTGTCAGTAACACTCAGCTAGGTGTTTGATTATAGGATTTGCCTGTGTGCAAACCAATTCCCTCATGCAGGGAAGAAACCAGAAAGGAGTGCAGGACTGCCATGTGACACCAATCTGGCCAAGGATCTTTAGCTGATCTTGGATATCTCCCCTTCTCGCTCTGATTTCAGACTAATCTAACATATTAGGTCTCACCTTTCTGCTGCAAACTTTAAACTTTATTTCTCAACAACTCCCTTTGACGTATCATGGCCTCTAAAAGAAAGGTGACTGCACCTTTTGTACAGTTTCTTTACAAGAAGAAGCCTTGAAACTTTAGATGCCAGAACAAGAAGAATGCTTTAATCTGAGCAGCATCTTCCACCAAGGTCTGAATGTTCATAAATCAACAGCCTGGGCATAAGCCATTAGCACCTCTCAGTATAACACATTATTTCTATTTACCTTTCATACTATCAGTAAAAATGCCCTTAAAAATTTTTTTAAGCCACAATGAAGATTGTGGTTTATTTCATAGCAGAGCTTATTCAAGGCATGATGTGTTTCCTAGATTTTAAGCTTTCAGGCTGCAACTGTGAAGGAAACGAGTGTATGTCTCCTTTAACAAATCCATAATTGAATCAAGAATTGCAGATTTCAGATACAGTTTACAAACCGGAGTAGTCAAACATGAAGTCAGAAACGGTTTTACAGGGCGAATACAGAGGTAATTTGTCATGCGGGTAATCTGCAGGGTTAATGTATTTTTCCGTATGTTTGATATAAGACTACTTCCCTTCAGTTTTGTGTGCAAGATTGGGGTGAAAATTACAGGGCTTTTTAGGATTTTAATGTGATTTTTATTGCATTACCATTTATAATAGAATTAATTTCCAAAAAACTGCTCTGATTGGAATTTTCTTGTAATGCAGGGATTTCCTCCTAGTCACAAATCCACACGGCACTCATATCTGCTTACAGCTGTAATCTTAATATTTATAAAGACAGTGTAATTTTTAACTGTGATCTTTGTCATTTAATTCCTTTTTTTTTTAATTAAATTGATCATTAATTTGATCCAAACTGGCATGCACTTGACACTCTCCATCATAATAAAAATTTAAGCTTTACTCAGTAAGACCAGCCTTGGAGAAAGATCTATATTACTAACTTCACCTAAATGACCTCGAAGGAAATTCAAAATGTCTAGAATTTTGTAGAAAACCGATCACTACAATGTAGGTTTCTAGCACCCACGCTCACATTTTGGAAAGCAAACCATGGTCAAGTCTACCTGACTATCTGTTCTTCAGTTTCTCCAGAGCTAAACAAAAAATGAGTATGCATACCTACATCAAAGAGATTTGGAGAGCTAATGGCTGCAGACAGAGAGCAAGTAAGAAAGGAGATTTCAGAAGGAAAGTGCCATAGAGAAATAAGTTGTCATTAATAATTGCTGAGTTCCAATACAAATACAGACCTGTCTGCCAAGTGGATTTGGAAACCTTTCTATAGAGCAAATTCTAAACAGGCAATAACCTGAAGCTAGCCACTGTACGTAGACTGAAACCAGCCTGTTCTTCCAGCACCAGAGGCAGCACTGCTGAGAGTCATAGCTTCCCCTCTGAGAGTTTTCCTGGGATGTCATTTTGAAGAATAATGAGATTTTGACTTGCATCCACACTTTACTACCCTCTGAAACCATTCAGCACCTCTTAGGGTTAGTCTTTCCTGCCATAAAGGTGTGTTTCGAGCATTGAGATAATTATCTTGATCTAAAAACTTGTTGGAGTCAAAACACAGATACCCTTTACTAGACTTTGAGCAGCTACGTCAATGTGAAAAGAACTACAGTTCCTACCTTCTGTTAGGATTTTATATAGATTCACTAACTGATGTAACAAAGCATGGAAAAATTGAATGCAAAGGTAAGTTTTTACTTTTCTCCAGTAGAGATAAGGCTTTAGGTACTAGCAGCTGATGTTACTAGGCCATGATGTAAACGGTTTGATATCTCTGATGTCAGATCTCTGTCTACTAACTACAGATGTGAAAAGAATTAGTAAATACTGCAGATGTGGGCAGATGTATTTTTCTAAACTGTTTCTTATGACAATAGGCTCATTAACTTAATAACTGAGTTCTCTAATGGCATAGTGCTATGTTAGGAAAACACCACAATATTTTTCCAAAGTTTGTCTTTTCAGAAGAAAATTTCTAATGAAATTAAATAACTGGTGAAAAATCTGTTTAGGAAAAAAAGTAACATATGCATTTGGCTAATAAGTACAGAAGAGCTGCAATTTGACATTTAGATGTCATTAACTATCAAAGATAACATACAAATTATGTTTTAACAAGGCCAAGTGCCGGGTCCTGCACTTAAGTCACAACAGCCCCATGCAGCACTACAGGCTTGGGGAGGAGTGGCTGGAGAGCTGCCAGGCAGAAAAGGACCTGAGGTGGATTGTACGTGAACTATAGTTTCAGACAGAATGTCATGGTTTAGGCCCAGTGCATAACTGAGCACCACAATGCCCTCAAAAAGGGCTAGTCAAAATAAGGACTGGCAGGGCTTCTCACCACTTAAACAGGTCACAGGCGAAAGACAGATTCATCATAAGGAATAAAAAGCAAAACAATTTTAATTTGTTACCAACATCAGAGTAGAACAATGGGAGATACAACCAGATCTTAAAATCAAAACATCTTCCCCCAGCCCCTCCCTTCTTCCCAGGCTCAGCTTTTGTTCCCGGTTTCTTCACCTTCTCCCTCCCCCTTTGCCTTGAGACACAGGGGGATGGGAGTGGGGGTTTGCGGTCGGTCTTCCCACCACATCATGGGCTTTCTTAGGAGTAGGGGAAAAAAAACTCA
>NW_010174025.1:0-1939 GCF_000695765.1 Mesitornis unicolor
GTCTCTTCTGATGGTTCTGGAGATCCCAACTTTCTCTCTTTTTTTGGATGGAGCTGCAGCAGGGCTTAAGCTTAAGTTGCAGGCAGGGCTAGCCAAGCCCAGCTGGGCAAGGCTGGGGCCGCACCACCTACACCTGGGGCCATGCTGGTCAGGGCCGGTGCCAGAGAGAGAGGGGCATTGCCCTGCACCCCCCTTAAATCCATGAATTCACAGGGGCGCTGATTGGCTTGGCCCTGGTCACAGGTGGGTCTGACAAAGGAAAAGGGGGAACTTTTCAGGTAGCTTCTTAAAGGGCCATCTCCATAGCCCTTCCCCCGTTACCAAAGACAACCAAGAACCCCTCACAGAAAACCCAATACACCTGGCACATGCCAACTGAAGCAAACGTATACATATACACACACACACACACACACATCTGCTGTGACCAGCAGACAGATACCTCCTATTAATGCTGATTCTTTGTCTTCAAAATCAGGTACTTGCTGATACTATATTTAGGTAGGAAAAAAACCCTCATTATTTTCTCCATGCAAATATTAGAGGCAGTTAGTGTGTTTTATTTGAGAAATAGCTGCATTTCACAGCAAGGCAAACTCATCCTCACATGTATCATAGCTAATTTGCATAGCAAGTAAAAGTTTTAAGAGAACTGAAATGAATTTAGATGAAAAGAACCAAATAAATGGAAGTTAGTAATAGCCCCTGAATTACCAGAACTGTTAGTGGAATTCATTTTAGTACCAACAGAACAATGCCTCAGATTAAGAGAAATAAAAGAAAATCCTCTTAAATTAAATAGCACACAAAGGAATAAGCTTCCAGTGCACTTAAATGTAAATTGCAATAGAAAGTGACCTGTTAAGTGTGTAAATATGGCTCATAAAACAGAAGGACCTTTTAGACTAATACCTGTTAAGTGCTTTGCTCTGTACCACCGAAGTTTTCTGAAGGGCTGAGGTTTCATTCAAACCCCAAAAGAACTCCAGTGACACAGCGCAGCTTAGAGTACAGCAGCAAAGTGGTTAAAGTTAAAATACCTTGTAAAAGCATGGCACATGGACATCAAACAGTTTTATCAGTGTAAAAACCTGTGTAGAACGGACACTCTGATGTCCTCCTTCTATAGTCAAGGCCCACACAAGTACAACCTAAACTACAGTAGTGTCTTGATCACTTAAAAATTCAGCATGTAAGAGTTATTTTAAGCATTATTTTAAATATGACAACAAGTGCAACAGAGATGGGCTGACAGAACAGAGTTAAAACATGCTCGGCTCAGAAATGCTTTTTGGTTTAGAGTACAAGAGTCACAGCAGCTGATAGGGCAGGAAGAGGAACATTTTCACCAGCATTTACTACTCACAGTGGAATATTTGTGCATTTTGAAAACACAGCACAGTCCCTCTCAGCTGTCATCCCTGAACGAAGAGGAGTTCGCTGTAAAATTCGGACAAGCTCCAGGCTGCAGTTGCTGAACACCGGAGAATCTCGAGGCTGCAGGACCAGCCAGAGCCTGCAGAAAGAGCAGCACTGGGAAAGCCTTTCCTCCTTCCTCTTTAGCAATATACATCAGTTTAGATCAGAACATATTTTTGCTTCATTTCTGCAGTAGCATTTGGTATCATATTGTCAGCAGAAGTGACTGCATATGCAGGATAGGAAATCGATGAGTTGGCAACCTGTTCCAGGCACCACTACCCACCAGAGCTTTACTGATTTCTGTCTCTGAAGCCCAGTTGATCCATTAATTCGGAAGAAACTCTGCCCTCTCAAGTGCTGGTGATGAACTTCAGGTTGGATTCAAGCCTGCGTCAGCAGAGGCTGCCAGTGCATCACTAGAGGAATTGAGAATGTGGTTTCCTTTTGGTTCTCCAAAGCTCGTGCTTTATTGATTTTGGTTTAATGCAAATTTCCCCTGACTGTGTTTTGTAGGGAA
>NW_010174025.1:1970-10627 GCF_000695765.1 Mesitornis unicolor
AAATGGATCTAATCTTGTTATTCTAAGGTGTTATTCTTTAAAATAAAACAGGAAACTCACCACCACCATCAGTTTACCTAAATATGTCATGGCGAGGAGAAAAGAAACTGGGTTTCAGATGCAATTTTCTTTCCCACTGTTAGAGAAAATTGCCATTTATTGGCAGGATTAAAGCCAACTGCCATTAATGGCGTCAGAAACTCCAGCAGTCAATGAAGGTTTTTCTCTCAACTCCCATGGGACCAAGGATCATTCCCATGAGACTGAAAGAGCCATGCTGCCATGGGCCAGCCAGCCTGGCTCATCGTTGCACTCTGGTGAGCAGGAGAAAATCATTTTATTATGAAGCAGAATTTCTTTGGCTGATCTAGCGAGTGAAAGAAAACCCCTCTCAGCTCTGCAAAACCACTGAGACAAGTGGGGACTTTGGAAGCCCTGAGAATCACCTCAGATGCTGATACAGGTTTCTTCAGACAATTAGCAAAGCTTCGAGCAGCCACCTGAAAGAAATAATGGCTCTTATTGGAGCTACTGCAATCGTTTCTTCCATGAAGCTTCTTGTGAATAATTCTTGCTGGAAAAATTGTACATGATTTCTTTTAATTTATATTTTAATGCAATTTATTATACAACAGTGACCTCCATTCAGGGTTCAGAAGATCAGAGTACTTACAGTAATCTTCGCAACGCTTTGTATCTCCAGCTACAGCTTACATTCATAGCATGAAAAGAATAAGAAGTTAATGTACCAAATCAGAAAGTCTCTGTGTGGCAGTGTTAATCTCAGTGTTGAGTTATTATTTATTAGTTATATTATGGTAGTGTCTAGAGACCAGGGCCTCGTTGTGTTGGGCACTGCGTAAAACACACAAAGAATATATTTGCTCAGTAGAATAGATCACCGTTTAAGTTTGAGGATGTAGACAACGGGTACTACAGCTATCATTACTGCCACAGCCAGAGGCAAAACTCTTTTCATGCTTGTTGTGGCTGCTGACACCAGGAATAAAATTACCTACTGACAGACAATTAAAATGCAAACATTAGTCTGGGATCAGACCTCAAGGTGCAAGAAGATGAAAAGAGCTTCCCTGTCTGATTTCATGCCAGGCCAAGCACAGTTGCAGATGGTGTCTTGCTACGCTCTTGGGTACATTACATTGGGTAATGGGTACATTAGCCATCCACAAGAAGCTCAGGAGGTGTCAGGTGTTTGAGCTTCTAAACCAGTCCATCATGGAGATGTCTGCAAGATGAGACTGCGGGTGAAATGGTGAAGCAGTGACCCAGCCCTGTGAGTTAGAGAGTGCTGGAAAAGCCTGTGCCTGCGATGCTGGATCTCTGGAGATGGATTGGAAATCAGATCTGTCCCTCTTCTCCTGCTCAATCCCTGCGGGTCCTCTACTGCCTTGCTGCATTACTGTGGCTTACCATGGGATACGACTACATTATTTAAACCACAGGTCATAAGCCAAAAGCCTTAGCAGAGATCTGTAGGTCTGGAGCAGAAGTAGGACTCCACCTGCTCTTCAAGATGCACAAGTGGCACTTTCAAAGAGTCTGTTGTCAGGAATATTGGCTAAGAACAGTGAACCACTCATGCTGTCACAGTTTCACCTCTGGGAGGGTGAGCTGTGCCGTGTCCCAGAGCTGGGAACAAGGTGCTGCATAAAGCAAAGAACTTGTACACATGACAGGTGAAATCAACGGCTGATCCTCCACTGCCTACCTGCCAGGCTGCATGCTCTCCCCTGGCCGGGATGAGCCAACTGGCTCTTGAGGTTGGAAAACTGAGACACCAAGGGACCTGACTCACCGTCCCGTTTTGCCCACAAGAGTCAACAGAAACAACCAGCTGATCCTCCCAGAGCTGTAAAATGAAGTCCAAACTTGTGCACAGCAACCGACAGTGACACAGCCCACTGGCCACAAGAAAATGGCTGCCTGTCCTGCTTAACTACACTTGAAATATCCTACTGGTGTCTGCCCGCCTCATTAGGCACTTAAATATCTTTGGGAGTCGAGTCGTGAGCCTTCTGCGCCTCACGGTCCCCCGCTGCTAATGGACATCATCAACTATCCTGAAAGGGCACAGGAAAAAATATATATTTATTAAAGATTGTGATGCTCAAACAGGGGGTTAATGGGAACCACTTAGGCAAATAGTGTAGCCAGCGAACATGTGAAAGAGAATAATAATTTATGGGCTGAGAGGAGGAAAGGATCACAGGTCCTGTTCTGCCAGGTAATTCTGCTTCCCCGGCTGCCACACAAAGCTGGCAGGGCTGACAAGGAGCAGTCTGTAAACCTGAAACAAAGCATGTTTCTGCAGCTGGATGGAGTCAAGCACAGCTCTATGCTAGCAAAGAAAAAAACCAGATTTCACAACTTTATAGCTTCAGGCTGGTTTCCCCTAAGGGGTGGAAACAGGCCAGTCTCACCACCTCCTGCCACTGCCTGGGGTTGCCTCTGTCCCAGCCGCTCATCAGACACAGCACAGCTCCAGGAGGTGAAACCAAGCAGGGTCAGCACTCAGGTCCTTTCGCTCCTTGAAAAGGGATTCAGCCAACATTAGAACAATTAAAATGTCCTTTTTTGGGATAAAAATCTGACTTTTAAAAAGGCATTTTTCTTTTCCAACCAAATGGTTTACATGTCAGACATTAAATTGCAGCATCAGAAGCCTTGATAAGGACAAAACCAGGAGCTTCTCACTAGCTCTGATACATGCGAGACTGGCAGCAGGGCGCAGCCGCGCAGCAAAGGGCCCTTTGGGCTGTGGACACAAATCATTGCTGTAGCTGTGGGTTGTTTTAATTGACACATAGCCACGATGCAATGGCACTGTCACGCCAACCTTGAGGAAATGAAAAAATGATCCAACCATCTCTACTTCCTGAGCTCAGGAAAGCAAAGAAACGGGGCTCCATGTCCCCACCATGTGCCTGGTCATGTGTGCTGGGCTCCACAGAGGGCTCACAGTCCAGGGCAGACAGCCCAACGCAGGCAGCCCGGCACCGGCACACACAGCCCTTGTTAGGCAAATGGCTGCCTCAGGCAGAGCGGGGATGAAAGCCAAGTCCCAGACCTGCCGCGTAACGGGAAATAGATTAAGACGTCTATAAAACAGCATATTCGTTCTGCGCGCTGCTACAAAACCATCGAGTGAGCGGGGAGGGAGCAAAGAAAATGGCTGTGATTAACTACAGCTCTACGGGTTTCAGCCTGGCTGCTTTAATAAGGCGCCTGTCCCCGGTTTTACACAGGATTGTACACAGGAGGCCTCTTGACCAGCCAGAGCCTTAAGTTCTCAGTAACTCCTGCAGCTGCCAACCATACTCATGTTTTAGCATGCCCAGGAGAGACCCTTATAGGTATTTAAAACACCTCACTCTCATCCAGACTATTTTATTTTTTAAAAAAATCTGCTATATATACAGCAAGGAATAGATGGCGAAACAGGCATTAATTTGACATTAAGCACCAAAACCTGAGCTCAGCCTGAGTAGCTGGCTGGGCAGATATGCCAGGGCAGCGTCCCTGGGGAGCGTGTGCCACCTGCCCTTCGGCGCAGACACGCGGCAGGCGTGGAGGCAGAGCTGGCACAGTGGCTCCTTGCCCTCATGCCTCCTCTCAGCCCTGCCTGCCCGGGTGCCAGCGTGGAGCGGGTCCTCTCCTGGTGCCACCCCACGCATCTGCGGCACCTGTCCCGCAGCACGGGGCCATCAGGGCAGGACGACGCGGCGAGTGCCAGCCTCTCACCAGGTGCTCTCTCCCGCTGCCAGGCTGGTGTAAATCAGGGGTTACCCTGCTGCAGGCGGCGGAACAGCTCCTGATTTACAACATCCTACACAAGAGGAGAACTTGACCTTACACTTCAACATCAGAGCAGCTTCCTTTGTTGAAAGCTTCTTAAGCAAGACATGTAATCAATCCTGGAGAGCCACCGAGCAGCAGAGCTCAGGTTCTGCATAAGTCAGGGCTAGCTTCCGCGGAAATTGCCTGATGCAGGCTCCCATCACATCTATTCCTAGGTGCTCCCTGCATGCTTTCTGACAGGAATGAGTGTGTTTTTCTGTTCTGCCTTTGTCAGAAATGGGCTGCTTTAGATTAATAAAATCCACAAAGAGAATTTTTCCGTAGTAAGTCAGACTTACCTGTGCTACTAGCCTTTCAAACAGACAGGCTTTTAGTGAGCTCTGGTCTTTGGAAATTCTGGCCTTTATAGGCATTTGATGTTATTTTAGAATTCAAGAGGAAAAAGCTTACTGCCTTGCCTCTGTTTTCATGGCCGTAATTATGAGGGCAGTCTGGTGACGTAACTTGTTTGGGAAATAAATGATAGCTTTCAACAGCGAGTGCTGTCAGGCACATCACTCCCTGTAACTATTTAAGAAATCCAAATTAATTTTGCACTTCCACAGTGCCAGATGCTGCTCTTAATTTATGCTTGTGTGAGTCCCATGCTACACCGCTGCCTTCAGGAGCCCTACTACATGTTTACACTATCTGCAAGGCAGCAGAATTTGGCTCGTGGTGTAAGTCTATGTACACCTTGTGGTGTGATCTGCTTGTCCAGCAGACAATGGGAGAACCGTGCAGATGTATTTCGTCTTATCCCTCAACTATTCACCTCAGTGATGTGGGCAATGAAAGCAAAGGCAGGGTCAGACTTTGGGCATTTTCACACTTTAAACAGAGAAAAGGGGAAGGCAAAGCACAAAGGCATTTTTTTTCAGAACCAAACAGACAATGTAACGTGATGGAGAAATTACCTGTTACAGCCTGACACCAACCAGAACAGCAGTGCTGGTGCTGTGAGGCTGCAACCCAGGCAGAGCACTGGCCATTGCAATTATGTGCCAACTCTCCAAGAGATATGTTTAAGAATCAGCAGTTACAAGTACAACCAAAGACACCAAAGTGGTAATGGTAATAGTAATGGTAATGGTAATGGTAATGGTAATGGTAATAGTAATAGTAATAGTAATAGTAATAGTAATAGTAATAGTAATAGTAATAGTAATAGTAATAGTAAAGGCCTGTTCTTCTTCTGAGCTTAATACAGCCCTGGCTCCTCACTGCACCTCTGGGGCAAGTAAGGATTCTCATCTCCTCTTGAGTCATGAGGAACTGGGACATGGAGAGGGGAAAAGCTCTACCAGCTCAAAAAAATAGACCAAAAAAGAGAGTGAAAACAAGTGGGTACACAGGTACAAGACAAACTGTTTTCCATAAATTCTGTGGGAAACAGTTGGCTTTTGAAGACGTCCTCCCCCAGTGTTTGTAACCCAAATCCTGCAGAACTGAGAAGCTGAAAGGCGCATTGACACAGACAAAATGAAGAATGAAAAGAGGGCATTTTTTCTTATGTTTATTAATATCCTGAAGAGGAGCGTGTGGGCAGTAGCCTCCTCTGCCATCTGTGCGTGCCGTGCTGCTAACCCGGAGGGGGTCAGGCACTGCTGGCTCCCAGACCTGTGGTCAGCCCCGCTGCGCCACCGAGCAGCGAAGGCCCGGTCGCAGCCAGCGCCGCTCCCTGGCAGCGCACAGCTCATGACAGAAAAGCTGCTGAAACGGTGCCAGCTTTCATCGCCAAACAAACTCACCTTTGTCCTCGCCACAGACGCACTCGGGGCACTTCTCCCCCTCTCTGCTGTCTGGAGGCATTTCTGTCTTACTCAGGCACTTGCTGAGTTCTACAGCCGGTTTTGGGCAATAGTTTGGTGGGGCTGATTTCCTTTGCTGGAAGAACTGCCTTCTTTCCTTCTCGCCCTGGTTTCACACAAGGACGTGCCATTCTGGACATGAAGCCAGCTGGGGGCCATTCCCTTCAGAGCCTCTTGCGCTGCCAGGACCTGCCTTTGCCATCACAAAGCCACACAGGTCTCTGACAGGGCCTGGGATGGTTGTGCATGGGAGAGGCCTCCTGCCTACCTGAGCACTGGCAGCACACCTCATACCCAACTGCTTTAAACCCTGACTGTCCCCTCTCGTTTTTGACATCAGGACCTGTTTTCTGCCACCTGGCTCTGGAGAACCTGCTTCTAGAAGGAATCGCTCCAGGGTAGGAACAACTTTGCCAAACCCCTCCCTCCAGCATGGACCAGTTTGAGGGAGATTCCCCACCCAGGACATTTCCTCAGTGCCCACAGTGTGCCTGGGACAAAGGGCAGCACCAACACATCTTCTCCACCAGCTCTGGGAAGCTGGGGCAACGTCTGGCTCTGTTTAAACAAGGCAATTTTAGCTACAGATTCTATTTGTGTATTTATTTAAGACTGCTAAAATTTTCCTGTTTCTTCCCACCCCTCCTCCCAGCCTCACCTCCCCCAGGGCAGGCCCCAGCTCTCCCTTCAGAGCATTCCTGGGTCTGCTGTGCCCGCCTCTGCCCTTGCAGGCGTCGCTGTATGAGCAAGGTGTGACTGCACCGCAGCCCCCAGCCCTCCTCACAGCTTTATTTTCTGATGGGCCGACTGATCCGAGCATTTAGAAACAAGAACTGTCACTTAAATAAACACGGTGCTATGACAAACACAACCAACAGGGGTTAAGTTCACGTTCACCTATAATTACACTGGAAAAAGAGAGCGGGCCTAAGAAATCCCATCTTAAAATAAAATTAAAGCCTGCTTCAATTCTTCGTCTAGGCCATTTCTTCTACTAACAGCACACACACATTTGTACATGTTATTAGATTGACGTTGTAGCATCCTGGACAAATCAAATTAATTCAAATATCTGCAGGTACAAAACATTGCAGCTGAGAAATGAGCACATAAAGTATATGCAATTTTCCCCTGGCAGTTTATTATGGTATGAAGAAAAAAACATTCTGTGCTTGAAGCTGACGTTATATTACAAATGTATGGCGAAGTATGACGTGACTATTAAAATATGATTACACAAAGTATGAACATTTTAAGAAGTTTACAGTACGGTGAATCTTTTATAAACAGACTCTTAAATATACATAGGACAATAGTTGCTGACAGAAAAACATCAGAAATGAACTATTAATGTTTATAGACTTTTTCCCTGAAAAAAAGTCTCACATTAAAACAGAAATTATGAAAAGCCTTAAAACCAGGAACGAATCACCTGTACACTACAAATATACATGGCAGGGGTGCGCAAACCAGAGCTGCCTTTTCACTGCAGTCGCCAGGGAGGCCCGGCCGTGCCTGCCCAGCGCCTCGGCTCCAGCGCAACCCCCTGCGGGCAGCACGGCCCTCGTGGGCCCACAGTGCCCGCACGCGCGCACAGACCCATGGGCAAGTGCAACAGCACAAGCACGCACTGCAGGACGCTGCACTGTCAGCGTCCCGTCGACCTACCGGAGCGTATCCAGTCGGGAACGTGCCCAGGATCGTGCCAATGGATCTCTGTGGGCAGATCCCTGAACACCCTGGGGGCCCGGATGGGACCTGCATACCAGAAGCGGGCTGCAGGAGTGAGCCACGAGGGAATCAGCAGCCCCTTTTATGGATTTTATTTGGTTTCTTGGATGCAACTTTTCAATCTTTCCTTTTGAGATGAGAGAACAGATGCCACGTTTGATTTCTGCTTAGTCTGGTTGCAATGACACCCCTAGTTCATGTGTTAAGTTATGTCAAAAACATAAGTATTTTATGCTGTAATACACAGTATTACTGAAACTAACAATATTATTTGCATATTTATAACAAGGTATAATGAAATCCCTATAATAAAACCAAAAGTTATGCTATAGATTTATTTACAAACAGTCCAGCAAAGAAGTATAAATACTTCTACATTTAAGGTTTAGGAAAACATAATTTACAAAATATTCAAATATATACAGTCATCTGAAAAACTGCCAATATTAAACTTTGATGCAGGCAAAGAATTGGCTGAGTCTGCTCATTTTGGACTGAAAGAGGCGGCGGCTTTCACGGGTTGTCTGTTATGCTCGACAGCCATACATACGTTATTTACAACGAGACTGCTTCTCCCCGAGCTAAACGTGTCCGGAGCTTTGAGCGTGCTGTCCCAAAATGTCGTCTATCATTGTCAGATTGTTCAACCACTCCTCGTCGTTGCTGCTGCTGCTGTTCTTCATGAGGGAGTCCAGGAAGTCAGTGTCACTGCAGTTCGCGGGCAGGACCGAGCTGCTGTGCTGGGACACAAAGTCGTACTGCGGCAGCTCGGCGGCGGCGGCGCTCATCCTGTTGAAGGCATCGGACGGCTGCCCCGTCGAGGGATAGCTCGGCGGGCCCAGGCCCGAGGCGGGATTGAGCTGGTTAAAACCGGACACTCCTTGTGGCACTGATTTCATAACATTCATAGCTGGCAACGGTCCTCTGGTTAAATCGTGTCTCAAGCTCTGATTACTCATTGAGCTCAAACCCTGGCCAGACTGGCCCATGCTCAGTTTCTGCATCTGTCTGACCTGGACGCTGGGAGCGATCTGATTAGGGGGCACCACAGCCTGCTGGGAGAACTGCTGGCCTGGCGCGCTGGGCCTCGTGCTCTGCTTGGAGAAGAGAGTGTTCCCGGAGAACTGCTGCATGCTGGCATCCACTTGGCTTTGATTTGGCATTCTTGGCACCGCGGTCGGCGTCCACATCTGGGCAGATGAGTTGGGGTAGACGTTAGGGATTCTCGGCACGTTTGGCTGCCTCAAGTGCTGCTGA
>NW_010174025.1:10861-25740 GCF_000695765.1 Mesitornis unicolor
GGAGCATGGCTGGGTTAGATGGCAGCATGCGGTGGTTGGGTGGGGGAGCTGGCATCACCTGGCTGCAGTCGGCGGGAATGGGCTGCTGCACGGCTGCGTACAAAGACACGCGTTAGCTGGAGAGCACACATTCACCCTGGAAACATGGCAGAGCCTTAAAAGGCTGCTGCTCTGTCTTTCTCTTTCACTACATGGGCCTCTCCTCTGTGTTCTTTGCAACAGAGTTGTTACTGGAGCGATAAGGAAATGGGTGCATCTCAGGACATGTGATAAAACGTGAAATGGTTCTTTTTCAGGGCAGAGAATCATTAAGTGCCCTGTATTTAGTCAGACCCCAGGCCCTGTCTCCTCAAGGCTTTTTCCCTCCTTACCTTGAAACTGATTTATCTGCTGGGCCGCAAACAAACTCCTCTGTTCAGATGTTACTCCCAGCATGGGTTGTCTCGTCTTTTCCTGGTAAACAAGGGGCACAATAGTCAAGTTGCAGTCTCTTGACAAACAAGAATAGCAGCAGACACTTGCAGCGTAGCCACTGTCATGATTAACAACCTCTCTGTAGCCACACACACCCCTCTGAAAGACTCAGCCCAGACAGCTCATTTCAGACCTGATCTTAGCTGCTCCCATGCCCCTTCTTGCAAAGGTGTCCTGACGACAGCCCAGCGTTAGGAAGCACAGCTTGCAGCAGGTGCTGTGCAGGCGGCCCAAGGCCCAAGGGGAGCTGGGTGAACATGGAGACCCTCGTGTTCACCAGCGACAAGTGAAGTGCAGCACCTTTTGTTCTGGTTGCCACTTCTGACCAGAATCAGAACATCGCAGTGAGCCACAGGAAGCCAGGGACCCTTGGCAGATGATCCCAGAGGAAGGCAGTGCTGGCTTTCTCCAAGTGATCTGACTTGTCTCTCCCACCATCTAGCCCCAGAACCTGCCACCACACTCTCACTTCTGCTATGGACAGCAGCTGTGACCTGGGGAACTCTCTGTGGACGGTGGTAGCTGGGGCTTGGCTGAAGTCCTGCTGTGTTAGAGCAGCAGAGGTAAGCTTGAAGCCAACTGATGACAAAGAGGCAGAGTTGGTTTTGAAAGGGAGTTTGATCAATGACCAAGACAGTACTCAGTGGAGGGTTCTACTGAGCTGCTTCTCATCTCATTTCCCATCCAAAGAAATGAGCCTCGTTGACCCAAATCCAGCAGCACACTCAGAAAGCCAGAGGCACATTTCAATGCTGCCTCACCCAAGTCATGTGTGGGATTCCCCCATCCCTGTTCCTTCACAAAGCATGGTACAAATGTTGTACAGGGACAGCCACAAGGATGGTGAGGGCTCTGGAGAACAAGCCTTATGAGGAGCGGCTGAGGAACTGGGCTTGTTTAGCCTGGAGAAGAGAAGGCTGAGGGGAGACCTCATCACCACCTACAACTGCCTCAAGGGAGGTTGTGGAGAGATGGGTGCTGGTCTCTTCTCCCAGGTGATGGGGGATAGAACAAGGGGAAACGGCACCAAGCTGTGCCAAGGGAGGTTCAGGTCAGAGATAAGGAGGAAGTTCTTTACTGAGAGGGTCGTCAGAAGCTGGCACAGGCTGCCCAGGGAGGTGGTGGAGTCACCATCCCTGGATGTGTTTAAAGAGCGGGTAGACGAGGTACTTAGGGATATGGTTTAGGGGGTAGACAGGAGTGGTTGGACGTGATGATCTCAGAGGTCTTTTCCAACCAAGCGATTCTGTGATTCTGTGATTCTGTTGCTAGAGAGACCAGCAAAGTCCAGGAAAAACTGGAGTCTAACATCTGCTCTGGTAAATACCCAGGGAAGCAGAGAGAAAGGCAAGCATGGAGAACATCTCTCCTGGGGCTGACTCACTCTCCAAGCCTCCCTTCTCTGCATCTTCCCTCCCAGCTGCAGCTGACCCAGGATGACGGCAATGATAGGGAGCTGACAGAATCCTTCCCCTGCACACGAGTGGGCAGCTCTGCACTTGGACTGGCTGAGCAGCACTTTGCCCTGGCCTCTTTTGGGCATGACATCCTGGACTCACCGCAGGCCTAGTCTGACTCAACCCAGCAATTCCAGGGTCCCTCCTCACTGTTTGCTGACTGCTGATTTCCCCATTCCAGTTAGTCCTGTCCCTCCCAGTGAGGTGGACAGCACAGGAACCCAGAGACGCGCTCGGCATCATACCTGCATCAGCTGTCGTTTCATTATTTGCTGCTTCAGTAAATGGTTCCTCATCGTGTACCCATTCACCGTGGCTGGTGCCGGCACAGAGCCTCCGCTTGGGACGGAGCCCGGCTCCTGAAGTCTGGCAACAATTCCAGCATTTTGATCCTGCCAAGAGAGATGAAAAAAAGAAAATTAATCTCATCAGGGAGGTAACAACAGAAGCCCTGATCCTCTCTGCTGATGCTCTCTCTCTGGTCTTTGGCTGTCCTAAGGCCAAAGTACCTTTTGGATTCCCATGGCCCTGCATGTCACGGTGAGGACAGCGAGGGGCAGAGGATTGCTCTGATTTCTGAGGATCAGCACAAGAAGAAGTGAGAGAAGCAAAAGGTTAATCCAAAATTCTCTGTGACTAGCCCAAGGCTATAGCACTGATTCACTCCCATTACTGGAGTCACATGGCTGCCGGGCTGGCAGAAGGGATGTGAGTAAAGCATCACATTTCCCACCAGTTCCCCAACTGTTACACTGAAAGACAGAAGGAAAGAAAAGTTGCATCAGGGTGGGATTTGGCAGTTGGATATAAAGGAGAAGCCTGCAGTAAAATTAAACAGCAAACTAAAGGCAGAAGAGGAGAAAAGGTGCCATCTGACCAGGGACCTGGAAGGATGGGGAAGATGCAGGCCTGGGATTGAAGTGGTTTTTGTGGGTCCCATGATCAGACAAACAAGGATCACTAATTGTAAAAGGAGAGGAGAATGAGCAAAACCACAGGGTCAGGTCATGGCCAGGCACAAATCAGTAACACAGTGGGGCTGGTTCCTGGCTGGTGCAAACTGGCCTCGCTGTAAGTCCTCAGTGCAAGGTCTGAGTTGACTTTCACCAGCTGAGGACAAAGAAAAAGCATTGTGGGGAGAAGAGGGGAAAGAAATCATAAAAACACAATGAAGATACAGCCCGAAAGGGAAAAAGAATTTAAAAACTACTGAAGTCTAAACACCTTCGGAGCTGGCAGGTAGTCAGGGAAATACAAGAGAAAACTGAGGGAAGAAGTCAAGCCCTCACAGAGGACAAGAGTCCGTAAGTGCTGTACTCAGGAACAGCAGGACCAGCGCATTCCCCTTTCTCGATGTTCACATCCAGCGCCTACATTTTTTATGATGTTTTGTTATTATTGGCAGGGAGAAGTATGTATATTATATCCAGCATCCTTAGCTGGGCCATGCTTCCTCTATTTTCAGAATGGAAGCCCACATCCTTTGTTTGAGAATCAATGTTATCAGGAGATAAGCAAGAAGAAAATGGTTGTTGCCTTTTGACATCTGACAATTAGAAGCATGCTCAGATGGAGAAAACAGGATACGAGCCACGTTTCAGAGTGGCCAGAAGAAAGCCTTGGAAGGCATTTGTCACCAGGCAGCTTCTCGGGCCTGGGGCACATTTCCACAGCAGCTTCGCCGTGAGGAATCACCCAGCTTCTTCCAAGATATTCTTTGTAAGAGCGATTACCAAGAAGGTCACTGAAATGACTCATTTTTATGGTGCCTTCCTTTGTTGTAGCACTTCGGTCTATTATGCAAAAGCACAATTGATGAAATGTAAATGCCTGCTAGATAATTTACTAAAAGACACAAACCTGCAGCTCATCACTGCTCTCATTATCATTCCTATTCATGGGCAGTCTCATAAGACCAGACTTTATTACCGGTGCTTTGCTTACAATTCTGCTGGACATCTCTCCTCCTCCCCCTTCCCTCCTACCCATTTTACTCCCTCTCTCCCCCAGAAAAAGAGGAAGGGGAGGGAAAAAGTAAATATGATTTACTACAGATGTAAATATGAAAGTTCATGTGAAGCTAGCGCTCCGCTTTCATGTCAGACAGGATTCTGCAGCCATAGTTAAGCTTTGAATAATGCAGATTGCCTCTAGGGGAATATCTGAAAGTGCAGGGATTCAGTTTGTGTACTCTGCACATGAAAGACACTGAAATGCTCATACCACCAAAACCCCTGCCATCTCTCCAATTTCCTCCAAACTTGTCTTGTTGCGTGCAGAGGGTCTGTGCTTACTGAAGCAGACGAGTTTAGTGCAAGGACAATCATTCTGATGTCTCGCTCAGGGCTATTACATTAACAAGTCGTCACATTAAAGTCTCTCTTCCTAATCACGTCCACCTCATTCTAATTTCTCCTAAGCATCATCAAGAAAATAATGTTGATTTTTTCCATATTATTAATGGTAAAGAAGTGTAAATCACATTACTAATTACGGCTCTTGTGCTGCGGCAGTACAACAGCTTAATTATATGGGACTTTCTGCAGGCACCCTATAGCAATAACGACAATCAGCAAAGTTCATTTGCAAATACATAGAATGGGCTGCTGAGTTTGTCAGAGCAAAGTTGTGCAACACTTAATTAGCCAGTGAGGAAACAATCTATAGATACAAATTTTGCTTTTGGGGAAATTAAGACAAAACAGCGTGGATGGGAAGACAGGGAATGAATTCCAAACCTTGTGTTTCATGGTTCACATTTAGGTTAAGCCAACAAAAAAATAAACCAAAAAAAAGAGAAAGTTCTCTCTTTTCACCACTAGTGGGAACTACTGCATTCCCTTACAATAAAATATCCCCACTTCAGCGTCATGACTAAGAATAGCTCTGGTGTGGTCTGAAGGACGCTGCTATCTGTACCAAAGGGTAATGAACTTTAAACATTTTTCCTTTTCATCACTCCCCAAGAAAAATCACTTTCCTTCCCACAGTAAGGCCAAGCCGAGCAAGCCATAATGTTAGCCACAGATTTTGAATACAGTTTGGACCATTCCATTTCAAAATCCAGGAAGACGGCGAAGAGAGGAGGTTTCCAGCGGTGGAGCTGGGGACGGTGGCTGTGAGCTGCCCTGGAGGAAGCGGATGGTTCCAGCAGAGTCTTATCCTTTGACTTTCAAAACCAATGTGTTTGCATTTGGGTATTGGGAATTTTTTTTGCCATTTTTCTCCTCCAAAAACTCATACTACAACATCAAATGGGCTGATTCATAATCTACATCCTTCCAAAAATCCACTGACGAGCTCGACCGGCCCGGCCCCATCCTCTGATCACGCATGAGATGCACAAGTGCTGCACGGAACCGTGGAGGTGGACTGTGCTGTGTGAACGCAGCTGATAAACTCCAGTCCTCAGCACTTAGTTATACACCCAGTAATCGCTCTGTGGCTTCACTGAAGCGAGAATGAGGAAATTTATGGCCCCTAATTCCTCTGAATCCTCATTAACAAACAGTCCAAAAAGAATTTAAAAGCAAGACTTTCTGAGGAGCCGAGCTAGAGCTTTAATCGCTCTTTTGGCAAATATGTAAAAACCCCTCTAATCTTTAATAAAGAGCATTCATTGTTTTTTGGGACTATGTGAAAACACTACACTAATTTATCATTATTAAACTTTCCCATCTTGCCCTGACGGTGTAACTCCAAAGAATGTAACACAGAAACGTACATGTTAAATTGTATTGACTTAAGCCCAGAGCCATTGGAGATGTACAATTTATTTCAGTGAGGGCATGAAGGGGACTGCAGGCTGCTAGACAGAGTCATTTGTCCAATGCTGAAAAGACAGTTATCTGCACCAAAATGGCTCTTGGAAAGGCACATTTGCTTTATAAGAAATAAGCTGCCAGGTGAGACCATTCAGCGTTATGTTACAGACTCAGACAATAAAACTAAGCCATGAATTTCAATAGTTAACAGATGGACTAATTAGAGACTGAATTCTTTGTGGTTCTAACAGATAACCAGGTCACAGCAAGGTTACTGAGAGGCAGCTTTGCAAATTTCGGAAGATATTTGCAGAGTCGGGGAGGAACTGCACTTCCTAACTGAAAGTGTTAGCGGCAGTGGAAGAAAATAAATGTGTCTAATTAAAAATGCACGTAGTACCTGCATTTTAAAAGTCACTTCCATTTAAAAAGGCACTGCTGCTTTGAGAAATATTCCCTCCACTTTCAATGGGGCATCCAGCTGAACCCAGTAATTACAGAGCTTAAAACAGAAGGGTTCTTGGGATGAGCCACAGCACCCCAGCGTAAAAGGAAAAGCTCAAAGGAAATGGGTCGCTATGGGTCGATGTTTGCTGTAAATATGAGAAACAGACTAACTGCTTTTTCCACCTTATTTTTTTATAACCAAAGATAACTTAGCTTAAGTATTTACCAAGACATCACACAGTAAGAAAGAAAAGAAAACAAAAACCAAGAGAGGAAAACCATGGCTATGGGACTCAGGAGGAGCCTCTGCTACTGCTCTGCTCCGAGGCCCTGGCTGCTTGGCCGGGGACTTTAGGTGGATCTGTATTCTAGGGGTGGGTGAAGCTTCATTAATCAAATTTTGTCCTGTATTTTAAGAACATCTGTTACATATGGGGAGTTCTGTACTCTGCTGAGGAAATGCAAATACCAGTTTCAAACTCACGCCCCTGCGCTTCCCCGCGCTCCCGCCTGCTGCCTGCGCATCGTCTCCTGTTTGGTTGGTGCCTGCACCTCCTTGCTGGAGCTTCTGTGCCTGGGCAGCACTTTGCTCTGAAGTCCAGGCCTAAGACTCTTAGGCACAAGACAAAGACACTCTACAATTACTACAGACTAAGCAATCAAAGCACTCACACTATTAAAGTTGGCTCACCCATAGAATTGCACGGTTGTAAGGAGTTCTCTGTTTAGATCTACAGAAAAGGCACTGGTAGACACCTGGTGTCCAATAACCCTGTGTGGCCCCATAGAAATCCTTGACACCACCTTGATAAAAGAGGATCATGGGCCCCATAACTGTTAATCCAAGACGGTGACGTTTTCCAATGCACACAGACGCAGCAAACAAAAGGCAGGGCTGTGGTTTGGCAGCATGATGGTGTCGGCCCACTTGAGTGCGGTGTCTGTGAGATGCCACCATCGTTTGCTTCATGCAGAAGTCAGGTGGTGCTTCTTGCCTCTGCTTCTTGACTTTAACAAAACTCTCCATTTGCTCTTCGGGAGTTTTCTGTCTTTCCTCTCCTCTATTCTGCTCACAGTTCAGAGATGCTCTTCAAGATAAAACAGTCTTTCAGTTCAGAAACGCTCCAAAGCTTTTTGTTTGTTTGCTTGTTTGTTTTAGCACAATGTATGAGCATTGATAAAACAAACTGTGCAGTTCAGCAGATCTTTTTTTTTTTCCCCATCTTTCACCCATTTACTTGATATACAAGCATGTGAAATACTACCAGACTCAAGTTTCTAAGCTTATCTTGGGGGCTGTCAGTCAGGAAGAGGCTTTGTTTGAAGACTGTAAGTGATCCATGAATATACGGATTTGTTTTGAAGAAAAAGTTCTTTCAAGTTTTTCTGTCTTTTCGTACAGCACAAGCACACACAGCTTCCTTCAAAGGTAGCGCTCCTCCTTCGCTAGGAGCAATGACACGATCATCACACCGGGCTACCAGTTGTATCAGGATCTCCTCCCTTCAGGCAAAGCAGATGAAACACTGATTTTCCTATAGCTGCTCTTACAGTGCGTGCTGTTCAAAACAAAACAAAATCCCGTCAAAGTATCCAAAGTGCTTTTAAAAATGCACCCAGAATTTTAATTGGAAACTGAGTTCACTTCCCCTCTTAAAAAAATTAACTGAATTAGCCAAAAGCTTTTGTGCAAGGGCTCTACCAGTATTTTCAGAGCTGGATTCATTCATCAAAACATGACGTTGAAGAGCAGCAGCGATCAGGGCAACCGAAAGACAGAAAATCCAGCGTGAATTACTGCAACAGCGATGTTGCTCTCAGATGAAAACGCATCCTTTAGCAGACAAGCTGAAAGCAAGCTGAGATGCTGTTACCAGCACCATGTTGTTAGAAAGAACACAGGAAATGGCTTTGGGAGCAGCCAAGAGCCTGAGGCACAACACGGATGGGAGAGCTGGTGCTATCTCAGACACACACAACCCCCGGGGACTGCGGTGCCTGTAAGGAGGCACGGTCAAGACTCCAGCAACAGCAGCTCCCCTGCAAACGGATCCTTTGGCCCAGATGAGCTCCCAGGCCGTGGGTGAAGGCAGCGCAGAGAACAGCGTTGCTGTTCCTGAGTGAAAGGCAAACCCTTCAGCAGGACCAGAGACCCACAGAGGCTCTGCCAGACCCCTGATAGCAAGGGGACCTTGGTACCTGCAGCATTAACACACTTCTCTTCCACGTGAGAGCAGTGCTGGATTCATCCTCACCACTCTTTGTACCGCTGAACTTCAACACAAACTGTATCTGTTGTTGTTCTCACGTGTATGCAGCAAAAGATGCAGAGATGGGTGTTTTGTACCTGTCTGTATAACACACAGTCAAGATCCAGGATTGAATTCTCCGCAAAGACCAAAATATTTCTATTTGGCCTGTATCATGATTCTCCGACCATTGACACCACGCTCTTGTTCCCATGGAGGGCAGCTTGCCTATAAATTCAATGAGATAATCTGAAACTCTCTTTATCTCACCCAATTTTGGCTGGTAGTCCTTCTGCCTGTCTCTACAAGGTTGCGCTAGCTGTGATGACAAACTACAACATATCATATCTGTAAAGTGGTTTGACTCGAGTAATCCATGTGTTATGTCACGGCATGCTCTCAGAGGTGTCGATGAGATTCAGAAGGAGCCGGGTTAAGCTCGGTACGCGGCTGCACAGAAATTCAGTGACTGCCTGGTGGATTTATGGATTAGGGAGAGCAGAAAAGATCTGATCATAAAAAGGTGAAGATATCACTCTAACAAAGCGAAAGCCAGGAAATCTTGAGCTAATGGGAGAAATCAGTTCTCTACCTGCCCATTTCTGAAAAGCTCTGCAAACTGCAGTGAGGGTGGCCTGGATCAGAGATTTGAGAATCCCTTGGCTTCTCCAAGTTAATGTTCCCATGAATTTCTTTTTCCCTCCCATGCAAAGGTTCGATTTGCAGAAGCAGATGCCCAAGTCTTGTTAACTTTCAGCAGCAGCTGGGTGCCTAACCGCTTCTGAGAAGCCCTTTGCATGAAAACCTGCCCACATGCAAAGCCCCACAGTATACGCTCCCCATTTCCCATCTAATGCGCAAACAAAGCACGCTCCGGCACAAAGTATCACACCACTTTTCCAGTATTAAACCTCTCACAGTCTTACTCTTTCCTAACAGATGAAATTATTCAAACACCTCAAATAGTTGTGCCAGATCGTCTACCCGATCAGGTGCCAAAAATCACCACTGCGACTTACAAAACAAAATGCAGTGATAAATAATATGCTAAAAACCATGGATACAGAGCAGGCTGTGGCTATGCAGTCCTCATGATCAAATTTTAAAAACCAAGATATCGACGTGTTAAAAAAGAAAAATGCATTAAGGTGACCTTGAGCACAGGAAACAAGGACTGATTGCATTATTTTTAAAATGGAAATTATTATTAAAACACCCAAAGCTGAACTGCTGTAACTAAGTCAACTCAATCTCCCCTTAAAAATTCCTTTTCTCCCCTTCCATTCAGATTGTATTTACAAACTGTGGATGTCTCATTTTTTTCCTTGTGTCATTTCATTATTACAGAGTTGAGATCACTAGCCATCTGCAGCTTCATTTCATCAAGCTCTGATTTGTCCTTGGAGCAAGGTCATCCGGGACAAGAACATAAAATGCTGCTTTCCTCAACTGACAGTTCTTTATGCCTTCCTGTAAATATTCCCCACTAATTTTAAATAATTTTACCACTTCGTACTCCCCCTCCCACACACTGGAAAGGCTGATATACATGCATATTAATAAGGATCTTGTCATTTAACCACTGCATGACATATTAGAAGCAATTAATGGTGTTTATTTGCTGATAATACAGGCATTTCGAACTCCAGCTCAAGAATCCTTGGTAGCTTCATGTGACTTGCAGGATATTAGCTATGGGTCAGAAGTTGGGACCCCCCCATTCAGCATTAGCATATGCTTGGAGCAACTCTTGTTTTCCATCAAGCAGAAAAAAAATGCAGTCGACGCACAAAAATTACCAGCTGCTCTATACCCTACGGTGGGTGAGCGACAATAAAACACCACTAGGTGTATGTGGGTTCATTCATCGAAACCAATAGACCGGTAAGGAAAGATTTTCGGGTGCACCACGCAACATCCCAAGCTAAAAAAACAAAGAAAAGGGAATGTGGAATTTCTACTCGGATCAGATTTGACTCGCCATAAATTCTGGAGCATCTTCTTTGAAGCAGAGACCGCTGCTCTCAATTATGGCAAAACCAAACCAAACCAACAGAAAAAAAGAAAGGAGAGTAAATTAATTTGAGACTCTTCATTAGCACGCCCATAAAGCAACAGGGAATAAATGAGTGATTGAGAATAATCACCACTAGCTCTGGGGTCAGTCTGCGCCCTGCCCTCGGTCTCTGGCTGCAGATGCTGGCAGAAGCAGACTGAAGGTGCCGTCTCTAATCTCCAACTCCAGGTGTGTACCTTTTGGCACTGGGAAAATTCACTACTGGGCTGATGTGGTGGGTTCAGAGATGCGCTGTGCCGTACGCAGCCATCTGGCTCACCAATTACTGCCTGAGAGCTTTTACCTGGGTGCCTTTAATAGCCCAAATAGAGCCAGCCATGAAGACGTGCACATCGCAGAGGTCTGTCTGCAGACACACTGGGATGTACGCTCTGTGGACACGCACACAGAAACCCCCGAGGAGTTCACTCGCACAGCCGAGTGTCCCTTTGGCCACACAGTGGAGGGTTAGCTCACGAGACTGTGAGCACGCAATTTGTCAGAAGGAGCCATAGAAAACGGGGTCGTTAAAGGTGAACTCCCGAGACACCTCTAAAGGAGATGATCTTGAACGGTGAGTTTGTTTCGTGACCGAGTCTCAGGACAAAAGCTGGCCCCATGGACCGGCTCACATGACCCTCATCACCACCTACAACTGCCTCAAGGGAGGTTGTGGAGAGGTGGGTGCTGGTCTCTTCTCCCAGGTGATGGGGGATAGAACAAGGGGAAACGGCACCAAGCTGTGCCAAGGGAGGTTCAGGTTAGAGATAAGGAGGAAGTTCTTTACTGAGAGGGTCGTCAGAAGCTGGAACAGGCTGCCCAGGGAGGTGGTGGAGTCACCATCCCTGGATGTGTTTAAAGAGCGGGCAGACGAGGTACTTAGGGATATGGTTTAGGGGGTAGACAGGAGCAGTTGGACGTGATGATCTCAGAGGGCTTTTCCAACCGAGCGATTCTGTGATTCTGTGATTCTCTGTGATTCTGTGACCCGGTTCAGCTTCCAGCTCCACTAGACACAGTTTCTTCATGTGACCATGGACAAATTGCTTCATTTCTCCCTCTGTCTCAGTTTTCCCCAGAAGGAGCTGAAGTTACTCCCTGAATAGGAGGATGAGGGTCAGCTCCCGGGGCAGTGTCGGGGTTACATCTTCAGTCTCCTGAAACGTTGCTGCTCCCCTACCCCGGGGTTACAGCTCCAGAGACCTGCAGCAGAGCCGTGCTCCACACTGCTCACCAGCCAGAGGTGGAAGGGCTTTTTCTGCTTCGCTCCACACACAAGATTTTGTCATGTTCTCCTCTCTGCATCTCTCCTCTGAGCCCGGCCACAGCTGGTTGCATCTCAGAACTGCACTAAACTACACCAAGCTGTAATGGTCCCCCAGGGCCTCCAACCTGGCTGCACAGACCAGCAGAGCGCAGCACGTCCCGGCCTCGCGCCCCGTGATCCCATGACTCTCCCCTCATGTGCCAGCAAAAGAAGCCACTGCAACAACTACGGACATCTCCGCACCTTGAGAATTCCTCGGTGCCCAGCTGGGAGCTGCGTAAAGAGGGCTGTGTGCTAGGAGATGTCAGCCCTGTGTTTGGACTGGTAAGAGAAAAAGAGGCTGGCTGAGGTGGTTATGGGTGAGAATCCCAGGAATTTCCTGCAAGTCCTGCTTGATGTTTTATTGTGAGAGCTTTTACTGTGGTAAGAACAGTCCTGCTTCACTCCACATCTTCTCCTCCATCCCTGGCTTCTGCCCCTTTCCATCCCCATTAAATGTCCTTCACTGTCATTTACACAGCAGGAGATACCTTTCCCTCAAAATTGATCCACAATGAAAAAAACCACCCAGGTGCCTCCAAACACCATCTTCTCCAATCAGCCAACATTTCCCGGAAATCCCGTGGGATTCTGGTGCCTCTGTCACTTCAGATAACACGAGTCTAGGAAACACGTGCCTGTGAACATTTGGCCAGCCCCAGTTCTGCTGCAAGGAAAGAGGGAAGCGTACAAAAGCAGCAAGGAGCATGGAGCCAGCCCACGACTCCTGCAAGGCAGAGATCTTGCAGAGCGCTCACAGGGGTTTCTCCTGCGGAGACACCGCATGTCAACAGTTAACTTCCCTTTGTTCCCATCCAAATGATTAAGGTTAGGAGCTTGCCTGGTGACATCACCAGAGTTTAAACATGCTGGATATGGTCCAGGGAGCCAAAGTTATTGCTGACCCCATGGTTACTGATCCGCTCTGCAAGTAGCTGATGTCTGCTCTCACTTTATGAATTATTTAATGGGTTAAAGATTGGTCAGATCTTCTTTATGCAACGTACAGCTTATACAGTGGGCAGGAGGACATAAACATGCATTAACAAGGTTAAAGTCATATACTGTAACTACACTGTCTTTTTGCAGCTTGCAGCTTTATTGACTTAATCACGCCGGCACCGCAGCCAACAAATCATTAAATCCATTCCATTCTTTTGCTGGTTACCAACCACAAAAACAGAGGCAGGCAAACACGGAGCAAATCTGGGAGGGGGTGGGGAGCGGCGGCGGGGTGCGGGGCAGAGGGAGAACAGTGGGATCACTATGGAGTGCCGCGCTGGCCTGTCACTGCCAGCACAAAGACGCCAAATCTGTCTTTACGGACTAAGTGGTTTCATGGTTTAAAGTGACACACTCATTTGTTCCTGTTTTGCAATGATTATAGAAAAGAAGGGGGGAGGAATCAAGAGCAAACTGAGCTTCTTCATACCCTAACAGTGTGTGTGTGCGTGTGTGTGTGTGTGTGTGCATCCTCGCAGAGCCACAGATCTCGTCTGTAAACACAGCCCAGGGCCAGGGCAGAGGAGATCTGGGCACTCGCTGCACCCCAGGGGTCTCAGGCTCTGCACCGCGCTCCCTGCTAATCTGACGTGAAATGCAGGCATAATTAAGAGTTCAGAGTAAAAGAAAAAAGACATGGAGCATTAAATCAGCCCTCCTCTTGCCCTCCAGGAGCAGCTCTGGCCACAGCGAGCAATAAGAGAAGCCCCTGTTTTAAGACTGAAGTAACAACTTCACTTTCAGACAAAGGCTTTAATTTTTTTCCTAGCACTCACTGTAACTTTTCATATCCACACCCAGGCCACCCCCAGAAGCTCCCTGATTGTCAGCAGTGTGAACACAGGTAACTACTGCAGTCAGCAGATTGCCAAAATACTGTTTCGAGGTGGTGAGTTCAAGACACCCAGGTTTGAAAACAGAGCTGTCGGCTCATCGGTTCTGAAGCCCTAAGATCTTTAGTTGTCACTGCTGTCATCCCCATTCATTTCTTGATGGAAATCATCATCTCTACCACCATAAAATACAAGTGGCTTGTTCTGTGCTAGGGGAGCATCGTGTCAGGACGTGGCTCCTCTGCGTTACAAGCAGGTTATGGAGCAGCATGAGCTTCTGGAAACCTTCAGACATCAGGCTGCTTTGCTGCTTTTGGGGATATTCGACACTGCCTATTTGCAAGCTTTCCTTCACTGTGAGAACATGAAATACGCTCCCCCTTTTCTGGGGAAGGCTCAGCTACACCAGGAGAGATTCCCAGCCCATTTCTATCTATTACGAAAAGAAGCAGCAGCCAACAAACCCCTTTTCCTCACCTTCTGGGTTCAGGCTGCTTAGAGCTCCCTGTAAGAATAACCCAGATTTTGGTGCCCTACCAGTCCAGGTGCTTGGCAGATCCATTTGCACCTTGTCCTGAGATACACCACTGCAGACCTTTCTGAGCACCATCATTACTTGGTTTGATAGTTGTTTTCTTTAGACCCCCAACAAGGCTTCTTACCATTTGAATTCCAACCTTGCCTTCTTATATTTACGAGTCTCCAGATCCCTATCACCCAGAGACATCCCCTGGTTCCACACACTGCAAACAAACGAATCATCACTGGGTGCAGGAGGTGGCCAGAATTCCTCTTGGAAATGGCCACCAGAGAAGAGCCTGTCCCCCAGCCACTCGCCCGCGGTACCGAGGTGGTG
Source organism: Mesitornis unicolor (assembly GCF_000695765.1). Taxonomy (NCBI): domain Eukaryota; kingdom Metazoa; phylum Chordata; class Aves; order Mesitornithiformes; family Mesitornithidae; genus Mesitornis; species Mesitornis unicolor. Next base: position 25,306 of record NW_010174025.1, read on the forward strand.
AAACACCATCATAGGTATTTCTTTCCAGGCAGAAACGAAAATGCTTTCTGAGGCAGAAGTCTGCTATTTAAGGTACCTGTATGACTTTCAGCTTCACAGACTTCTTTATATTGGATCACCACAGCTGCTGCTGCTTCCAAAAATGGAGACTAAAGGTACCTCCAGCAGACAAGGGCCAAGCCTGGGTGTGTTGTTCAGGCTTCCCTCACCGCAGACCGTCCGTCACATCTCGGAGGTGCACATTAGGGTGAGGTGGAATTACCCTGTAAAGATCTTTTCTTCCACTGGCCACAGGAGGAGCCTAAATGATGGGAGCAGGAAGATGAAGCCCAACCAGCCACAGGAAGACTGCCAACGGACAGCGCTAAACTCACATCTCACAAGTCCCAGACCAGTGCTTAACCACGCAACTATTTCGCCTTTCATCTGAGGTTC
>NW_010174025.1:25765-34878 GCF_000695765.1 Mesitornis unicolor
TGGGCTCTGCTTTCCCCTGCTGCCACCCCCTCTCACCACTGAATCCCAGCTCCGCAGCGCTCCCCGCCAGCGTGCACCCACCTTTCCATTCATGTGTGCTCTCAGGCCCAAGCCGGCAAAGCGAGGGCTTGTGTGATGGACACGTCAGGCTGCAGAGCATCTAATCACTGACCTATGCTTCTCAAGAGAACATGGAAGTGCAGAGGAGGCCCCACTGCGGCGCTCATTAGCCCACAGGCTGCTCAAAGGGAAGTGACAGTTGTGGTGGTGTTTTAGGACCGACACACCCAGCCGGGAGTAACACACAAGTTTGGCTATTTATAATCCCTGATTCTAGAGTCTTAAAATAGCGCTGCTTTTATTTTTACATTTTCAGGCTTGCTTGTATATTTAAGCAACTCCATTCGCAGGCTCCACATCAAACGCATCACAGCCAGTCTCGGAAATGAGACACGGTGGTGCGTGCCCCCCCCCCACTGAAAGCAGAGGTGAATTCCTCTCTCCCCATGGCCCTATATCCTTGGCCAGTGTGATTGGAGTCCCCAGGTCCATTTCCATGTATTTTTACATACAGACTGGCACTTCCAAATGCACAATGCAAGGGACATGGAGCTTCTGCCTGCAAACACACACCAGCGGCAGAGCGTGTTTCACAGGCCGCAGTACGTGGCCACACGTGTGCTGCACTTTACAGACACCGCAAAGTCTGTGAAGGAGTTAATGGGTCCTACAATAAAGCAATCCTGACTGTGTTTTTCTTAAAAAACAAAGGTCAATATACAGAAGTAGCCAAACAAACCATGGCTGCACAGCCAAAAGGAGGGCTTGGCTCTCTGTGGCCTCGGCACAGGCGCAGCTATTTGTTCTGTGCTCCCTGGTGCCACAATGTACTCTGGTTGGCGTTTCTTAATGACTGGAGCATCCCTGTGCTCTTTGCAAAACAATTATAAAACACTCAGGGCAGGTGAAAGAATTTCGTGCACGGCCGAGGCTCCGGCAGACGGCATAGGTGTCAAATGGTAAATTGTTGGGTGTTTTGGTTTAATTGCAGAGTTATTTATACCCTGGAACTTGTTATTAATGTAGGAACAAACAGAACCTATTGTTACCCATAATTAAAGGAACTATTATGGGACTGCAAAAGCACAGACAGCCCCGGCCAGACCACCCCTCCTCTGGCAGTGGTGACTGGCATGGGGAGGCACATTAAATAAAGGCCCAGTCTTAAGACACCTCAGCCAAGAGCTCCAGAGGGGTCAGTCCGACCCCATGAACCCCAATTACTGCACTGAGCCTCACCCCCCAGCACCCCTCCTCCTGCCTCTGGCCACAGACCCAGCATGAAGCAGGGGTGCTTTTTGGGAGAGGGTACTGCAGGGGTGCAATCCCACCCTTCCCTATCGGCAAATCCTTTCTGACCAAGGGGCACACGGATAGGACACATCCTGGATTTGGCCTAGAGTTGCATAACTATCCTTGGTAAAATTCAGGATTAACAGGTTATATTTTCATTTGCGAGATTGTTATCTGCTCCGAGAAAGGTTTCCGATTTCACCAGCGCTAATCAGGACACCACAATGGGTTTCCGGTCGCAGCAACGAGGCTCGAGAGCCTTTGTACCTCGTGGAGCCGGTTCCAGTTCAAACCTAACTGGCAGCGCGATTGTAGACTGCGTGTTGAGCAGATCCGGAAAAAAAATCCTTTACATGCTACTGCACCTTATTTGTAAATCCATTTCTTACAGATACAAATCCCTCTGACCACCAAAGCATCTGGTAGCTGCACTGCCAACCTCCATCTCTCCAGTGGCCCTGAGCAAAGATCATCATTACAGTTTGGTGCCTTAAAAGAAATAGGCTAAAAACCTGCACTGGGGCCCACCTCAAGTTCTGGTTTATGCTGTTATCACAAAAAATAAGCAACAAACATGTCCTGTATAATGAAATTAGCGTGCCATGACAGCCTGTGCTCCCGAACAACGCAGGGCTGCATTCTCCATGTCGGGCTGTCGGCTCACCGGGCATCTCATGTTTTCATGCTATCACCCAGACACGACACGGCGGCAGAGGGGATGCAGTTGGCTGAGCAGGACAGTCAGGTACAAAACTTCTGATACCATAATTTTAACTGGGAGGCCAAACAGACTCCCATGAAGGGACTATCTTTGTGGACAGAGAGGGGAAAGGCTCGTTGACAACTGGCTTTACCAGATGAGTAAATCAGACCTGGGTTATAGCCGCCTTGTTCTCCCCCTGCCACCCCCACCAAGGACTGTGTGAATCACTGGAACTGGAGGGAAAATACACACTAAATTCTACAAGTGCAGGAATTAAAGAGACATCTACAAAGCTTGCCTCCAGCACTCGATACCAGCTGCAAAATTGGGTTAGCTTGACATTGCTGCTGGAGGTGAACAGACCCGGGAAGGCTGGTGGAGCAGCAGACGAGCAGAGCCCGTCTCTGCAAAGCAGGTGAGCTGAAAGCTGACCGCACTCTCAGTGCTAAGGCACGGAAACGTGTTTTTTAAGTTTTTAAATCTGGGAGTGGAGTGAGAGCAATTAAGAAAACAAACTGTTTCCTGAACAAACATGAGGTTTAGACAGCTTCGGCTTATGAGATACATGCAAATCTGCAAGTCTGGCCTGAGCCGGTTTTTGAGGGCTGGAGACCCCTGCAAGTTCTCCGAGGTTCAAAAGAGCTTTTCCTTTAACAGGTCATGAACGCTGCAGTGTCAGGGCTCTTTTACCGGTGAGAGCACCACCAGATCAACCCCAGCAGACACCCACGCTGCCAGGCAGCAGTCTGGGAGATCTCTGCAAACGGTATCACAGCTCCAGAGTGGGAATCCCAAACGTCTCGTACATCCTGCGGCAGGGACTCCCGCATCGTGGGGGGCTTGCTCGAAGGCTCTCCCGGTTTGTTCACTCGGACAGGATGCCAGGACCTGCCAGTGATGACACCCAGGTGCCTCCTCAAAAGGATGCCACCCGGAACGCCTGCCTGTCGCTGCCCTGTCCCCGTCCCAGCTTGCCCCTTCCCACAGGCAGCGTTCAGAAACCAGCGTACAAACCAGCCCAGGAAAAACGCGACTAATTACTAGGTTATGGCAATAAGTATTTTTTTCCTCAACCCTTTTCTTTCTCTTGCTGTTTGCTGCTGGACTTGAGGGATAAAAGACCGATACAAATGGCTCCAGAGACCTTGGCTACTTCTGCCGAAGTTGGGGAGGTTTCCCTGGGGTTGAGCTGCGGCTGCTGCCGAGGTCAGCTGGGAGGAGGGAGACGAGGGCAGGGGAGGGAGAAGGGGAAAAAATGAACAGCTGCAAAGCAATTAAGCCTGCCTCTGCCTCACTGTCCAAAGCAGGAGGCAATCTAATTCAGCCTGGTGCCTCTCTTCCTTCAGCCGTCTGGTGCCTGCCTGGGATTCAGGAAAGGGGCTGTCTGACTGCCCACTTTGTCTGCCGAGCCAAAGGGGCCCTTCCCAGCCACAATTTCCAAAGGAAAGAGATCTTGGCTGGCGGTGTCTCTTCTTTTCTGAGAAAAATATGCGCCGAATGTAGTGGCAGCAGCTTTATAACCCTCTCCTGCCCTTCCTCAGCAAACAAACCAAAGTGGAGTCAGAGCAAGAAAATGACCCCGCTGGCTCCTGGGCTCAGCACTTGTCTCCCAGCACAATGAATCAATTAGCGTCCGATCATTACTGCGGTAACTGTATCTTTCACAAGCAAGATTTTATACAGAGATAGAATGGGATGTTTTCTGCTCATTTCCTTCCTGTCATTCCAATCACGAACTACTGTTAAAAATACAACGCGATGCAAGTCTGTAATATTTGCAAGCACGGGTTGCAGTTTCCCAGCTGAGGGGCTGCTCTTTTGCTTCCTGCGCAGCGGTGAAGGGGAGCCTAGAGAGCAACTGGGTTAGAAACTCACACAGGGCGTACACAGAAGGTCACCTCATTTTCATGTTCCTAATATCAGGGATTACTTTAATTCCTTATTCTGGCCAACTGTTTCGGTTTATAATCCATGGCGCAGGACTCCTTCCAGCATGTCTACGGTGGCACTTGCTCTGCCGTTTCTTCTGAAATCGGCACAAATGTTTTATTTGGAAAATGTTAGTGCAGCAGTAAAAGCCTTTTAGTAGCGAGTCAGAAGGAGAAAATAGGCTCTGTGAGGAGAACAGAGCACAGTTCAATGTTACTTTCAGTTAAGCTTGAGGGTAATCTAGACAGCAGGTAGGTACCCTCTCTAGCTTAATCAAGGCAGAAGTAGGCAAAAATGTGTCTTTTAAATGCAGCTAGACAGCATTTCATGTTATCAGAAGCCTCAGTGCTGTTATCATAAGCAGAAAAAATAACAAATCGCAGAGAGAGCAAGATTTTAGCTCATCATACTGAGCAATTCTTTAGAAAGTACGAAATTTTAGGGAATCTCTGTAAGCTAAAGCACAGTAGTTTCATAGATTGTGTCAACCGAGAATGGAGCAGCACATCCAGGTCAGGAGTTCCTTTCTCGTCTTACTCCGCATAGGGTCCCCGATGAAGGTCACAGTTCTTTTTAAAATTAAAATTTAGAGACATTTAGATATACGCCACCCATGTAGGAAAAAGCTGAGTCTGGGCACAGAGCAGATTTCTCCATTTCCCCTCTCACTGCCCATATTTCTTAGTAAATAATAAATAATAAATATTAATAAATGGTCAGTTTTTCTCTCTTTCTTTTTTTTTTAATAGCAGAATACAACAAAAATGAAAGTTGGGAATTTTAGACAAAGTCCTAAACTACAAGAAGACACCGAGATGTCTATCAGAACTTTTTTCAGTTAAAGATTTACTCACATTTTGGGGCCATCACACAACCTATGGTGATGTTATCAGCGTTGCTCTGTTCTTGCTGACCTTAAGTACTCTTAAACCATTAAATACATAATATTTTCTGATAATAGACTGCCATTCACATTTCAGTAACAATAATTCACTTTAATGAGATAAGAACTTACAAATTAGTCTACCTCTCTCTGAGAAATAGGAGCAGGCTTTGGGAAACTACAGCATCGCAAGGAATGGCATCAGGAGTCTGCCACTGTTCCTGGAGAACTTGAAACACCCGCTTACAGCAGTAGGAATTTGAGATGTGTAAGGATTGCAAAATCAGATGTTAATCTGCAGCAAACAACGCAGGCATGGGCAGTCTGCATTTTTGCCTTAAGCAAACAAGAACCAACAAGACTACCGAGAGAAAACAGCACCAGTTTCTAACTGCACGTATAAAAAAAACCTACTGCATGCATTAAAAACAACTGTAGTCCTTAAGTGAGTCACTACATCGTAAAGAAAACTTATACAAGAAACTTCACGCTGTTTACAGATCTCCCATTTACACTTCTTTTAATACCCCCCTTCCCACTCACAATACACACCAACCCCGGTCAGGAGAGCCGCAAGAGACAGAAACCTGATGCTTCAATTAAAAAGCACAGAACCATCAATATTTACTCCAGCACCTTTTGCTTAACAGGCTCTCCACTTTTTCTGCAGTCGTCTCGCTAATGCAATCTAAACACGGGCCTTCTTATCAAACTGAGACGAGATTACTCAGCTTTCTCCTGGCACAGGGAGGTGCAGCCCTTTTTTGGATGCTGGAGGCTGGGTCTGGCTGGTGGGAACGGCCACGCTGCTGCCAGCATCCCCCGGCACAGCACCAGTGCCGAGCCAAGGACGAGAAATACAGTAGGAATAGCTTAATTCCTGCTCTAAATGAGCTCAGCGGGGAATCTAAACAGTCAAGTCAATTGCCAGAATCTGCACTTTTCAACCTCGTTCTGCTCCTTTGATCAGAGTGAATTTTGAGCTACAGCGATTAATGGACTAATAGAGGAAGTCACAGGGTATCTCTTGGGAAAAGAGGGAAAGGAGAAAAACGGAGCTCGTCCTTGTTATCCATCTATTCTGCTAAACGCCACACTTCCACACAGAAAACTCGAATGCTGCTGCGGAAAGGGTGCTGGCTGAGCTGGAAAGGAGGAGGAAAAGGGGGTTGTACAAAACAAAACAATAATGCTCCTACGGCCGTTCATTCACTGCTTAAACACGCAAAGTCCTTTGGAGCGACGGCAGAGGAAAGCAGACTATCCAAACACAAGTGCCATGTAAACTACCCTTCAATCCAGTACAGAAACAGTTTATCCTTAATAGTGCCGGGGAGTGAAGGAAATATTAAACACATTTATTATACAAAGAGAAGCTTCCAAAGGCCCTGAGTATTTAAGTACTAAGAGAAATGGATTTGTTTATGACAGGGATGCATACTACTGGTATCCCAGGGTAATATGTCCCTATCTTTCTGGAAAAGGAAGAAACACATTAACATTAGCAGTCTGCAATCACAAAAGAGAGGGGAAAAGTCTTTGTTAAGATTTTTTTTTCCCTCATTTGCTTTTGTTATTCCTGTGCCTGAGAGCAGGGGGCAACTTTTCTTCCTGTGAGGGGCAAAATTTTCCTTCTGCAATTCCTGACTGTAAAAAAACCCGAACCCCAGAGCTCTGCAAATACTCACTGGACTGATTAAAACATAAACTTATTCGAAGTTTGGCATGTTTACAAAATGCTGGCACTAACGCCCAGAAAACAAAACCAGAAAAGCCAAAAATAATTCAAATGTAAACTTGAGCTGAGGTAGGAACAAGCTTCCAGCTCTCCCTGTTTTGTAGTTCCAATATGCCATTGCTGATGATTACCGTGCCCTTTGCTGCATCCTTCTCCTCCACCCTCGGTCTTTCTTGAGCATACAAAGACACACGTGCATGATTCACCCTGCTCTCAGAAATAATCCCGTAGTCGTCCCGGGATGACCTCCCACTGTGTAAATTTAGGTGTGTGCGTTTGAGTCTTTACAAGATCAAGCTGTTAATGTAATGTCTTAGACAGGGATATGATATTATTCTCTCTACATTACAGGATTTACCCTGCTTGTGTGGGTCTCTTATCAATTCTGTAATGGGAAAAATAGCTCCGCATAGCTTGTCCGTAACCCGCATTCACGTCTGCGTCTGCCTAACACTGATCTAAGGTATCGCATTTTCATTACTGCCATGAGAAATATTAAATTGTTTTGCCGGTCATGCAGAGAATATTATTTATGCTAAAGCAATGTATTTCCCATCTCCTTCTTTTAAGATTCCCATATGAAAAGGGTTAAACTGTAATACAGGATTACTTTTTGTTAACAGCAGAGCTTTTAAGAGTTACATACCGATAATGATAATATTTGCCTTTATATATGCTATAAAATTGTTAACTGAAAACCGTACATGTAATAGAGTGGTTAGCCCTCAAAGCCCTAAGAAGAGCTGCTACGTTCTGACTGGGGGTTTCTATCAGTTATTAGTGCTGGCTGCTTGAAATAGTCCAGAGTGCTCAAGACAGAAATACTGCACAGCCAACACCGAGACGCCTCCTAAACGGGCAGGGTTTCTGAAGACAGCTCATAGCAGTGTTTGGCTTTCAAACCTTAATGTTAACAGCTTTGACGGGACTGCTTCTAATTTGTATTTAAGACCCATTACCTCTTCCTCTAAGCAATCTTCGTGAAACATCATTTGTTCTAGGGGGATATTTGCCATCCAGCAGCAGCTCTGTAATGGCTGTTAATTCACACCATTTTGCTTGCTCCTGTATTAATCAGCAAACTGTGAATCATCCCAGCGTTCCCAGCCCCGCAGATGTACGAGAGAACCACCAAGGCCAGTGCAGTTTCTCTCTCCATTCAGATGCGGAGACAATATCAGTTCCTGTTTACAGCCGCGGCTTTGTTTTCCCCCCACCCACACACTGAAATTTCTCCAAAACGCCCAGAGAAAAAGAAAAAGAGACTGAGTTCATTCTATCAGGAAAGTTATTTCTAGGTATTGCATCTGAAACAAAACATGTTTGTACTTTTTATTTGGTGTGCGGGGTTGAGCAGAAATGACAGAGGAGCGGAGCAGGACGAAGGAGGCAGCCCCAGCCACCCCACCCTGCCGAAACGCCGGCCGGCGCCAGGCACATGATTCAACAGCATCTGGGGGACTCACTTCTTTATTTGTGTGCTTTTTATTCCAACTGTTACATTAGAATTTGGTAGCTCTGTAAGCATTTCTGCCCTGTGGAATACAGATGCAATTTTAGACTGCTACAAGGCAATGCAAGGCAGAAACCACCCCAAAAATCAAGGGCATGAGCCATGCTCTCACAGTATCGCCGCAAAAAGTATTAATAATTCATTATTAATTTAGGCATCCCATTTGAGGTAGTCAGAAAGGGATGGTTTTAGGGACGTGAGCATATTTTCTGAAGGCCAGGCTGCTTTTAGCTCAAAAGAAGCTCCCCAAACTGCCATTTACTAAGCAAGATACAGAAAATACAGACAATGAACAAACCTATCTTCCAGAAATGTGTGGGGGGGAAGTGGAATGAAGATGTTCTGATATTAATGGGACTTCACAGCACAGAATAAACGAGTTGGGTGTAGGACAGGGTCATGGAAACCATTTCCTCATTGCTATTCATCAGCACGCTGTGCCACAAACACACCTTCTCAATGTACGAATTATGGGTGCACTGACTTGTGAGTGAGGATGCAAGTAGTGTGTCCTACCCACCACCAACCACTGTGTGTGTTGTTGTTTAAGAATGATACACAGGAGGAAGTTACGGCATTCATAATGAAGCCAAACAGTGCGAAGGTCCCTAAGCCTTCCCTCAGATTCCTTAGATTTGCATCTAAGGGCACAGCTGAGAAGAAATAGGTGTTCAAACCCTTTTGTTCAACTGCTTAGAAATTAAAGATTTCTGCATATGGATTATTTTTTTTTTGTGGTAATGAAGAAAGCAAAATGGTTTACTTGGGGGAAAAAAACCAAACAAGCGAGAAAATCTGCAGCCAGGGCCTGATTCAGCGGATGTGCAGCCCAGGAAAACTTGTGAATAATGCTGCCATGCTACCTAGAAAGCCTGAGAGAAACTGCACACCTCGGCTGGCAGGATCAGAGCAGTTTGGGCACAAATAGGTGTCAGAATATGGTTTCACATCAAATGAACTGGGCACTTGTTAGTGCCATAGCACCACTTTCCCT
>NW_010174025.1:34909-89998 GCF_000695765.1 Mesitornis unicolor
TTTGAGAGAGGAGGTTCTCTCCCACCCCCCGCTGCAGGGCTCAAGGAAACAACTGCCTGTTGCTTAAAGCTGAAAACCACAAAAGCAAGAGGTTGTTTTTTTTCACAAGTGAATGCAGAAGCTCTGTGCAATGGCACACTCCTCCAGTCACCCCACAGCTGCATGGCCCTGACAGCAGTGGAGCGGGGGGGACACAGCACTGATGTACACTGCCTGGCCTGGGCATCAGGAAACCCATTAACAGCGGCCTGTCAGCCTGAAATCCAGCACCCTGTCCCAGACTTCTCTGGGATAAGTCATATTTACATCTACACATTCACAGTACATAAGGACTACTTCCTCTTGTCTTTCTCCACCGAAAACCCAGACAATACCACGTCAGCCCACACACACAGAGCTTCACCATCCTGCAGGTACCAAAGAGCAAGACTTGCCTCAACCCTGGTGTTTATTGTACCACCCAAGTCTCTTTTTTCCTTTCCAAGTGGATTTTAATTTGCCCAGTGTAAAACTCCCATAAGTTATCTGCGTCCTAAGTGCTAAATGGCTAGCAGCACAACTTTTGTGTTATTAAATGGTCGTAACTAAAGGAAAGACCCGGCTGGATCGAGGAAAGCGCTGCAGCTTCGATGTAGCGTCCACATAAATTTCAGATCCAAAAAGTGGGTGATGGTGAAGCTGGGGGAGGATGCTCCCCACATGGTGTTCAGAAGGGTATGGTCTATTTACAAGCTTCTCCTCTGCGGATTGCCTGCCCTGCTGATGTGCTATGTGGTGTCCAGAAGTGTTTTCAGCACAACAGAGAGCTGAACTGGAAGGAATGATGGGTGCATTAGGCAGAAATACCAAGTAACATCTGTAAAACGTATCAATGTAAATACAAGCCAATATATCAATTATCAATCAAATATATATCAAATATAAAATATGAGCCAATATATCAAATTAATATCAATTAAAATACAAGCCAAGGAACTGGGAAGGTTAAGACATGGCCACAGGGGCTCCACTACAACAGGGAAAGGCTCCGAAATAGCTGTGACCTAACAGAGGAACACACGTGATTTAAAAAACACTGCGAAAGTGCAGCGGGTTAAGAAGATCAGATGTGAACCACATTTTTTAATCTTGATTAGCGCACTTCTGAAAATGTTGTATTACTGTTGGCATGTCGAGGGCAAGCGCACGTTTACTCCTTACTTCCCAAAGCTCACCTTACATTACGTATTTGCAGGAGAGGGAGGGGAAGGGAGATGGTGGCAGCTCAGTCAAGCTCCTTTCAGACTCCCTTGAAAGAAGGGAGGGGAGAATCTCCAAGTTTTGGGGGAAAAAAAATTAAACTCAGTTGCAAGTGCACAGATAAATATAAATTCAGAAATGACCATTCAAGAAGATGCTTTTACATCTGTGGAGAGGTCAGACTCCAGGCTCAGCCTTATTGCTCTCTGCAATCCAGATTCATCACCAGCTTCCTTTATTCGCCTATTCAAAGGCACTTAATTAGCTGAAGGGCTTGTTGCTTCGCCTTCAAAAGCTCTCCACTCCCTCAAAGGCTTTGCTTTGGTATTGTGCTACCATTGCCCTTTGAAATCAAATCTGTTTTTCTTTTCCACAGCATTAGTGAAAGAAAAAAAAGTAATATTTAAAAAAACTTAGAAGAAAGAGAAAAAGGAAAGAAAATAAAAGAGAAAAGGAAAGAAAAGAGAAAAGGAAAAGAAGAGAAAAGAAGAGAAAAGACGAGATGAGAAAAAGAAAAGAAAAGAAAAGAAAAGAAAAGAAAAGAAAAGAAAAGAAAAGAAAAGAAAAGAAAAGAAAAGAAAAGAAAAGAAAAGAAAAGAAAAGAAAAGAAAAGAAAAGAAAAGAAAAGAAAAGAAAAGAAAAGAAAAGAAAAGAAAAGAAAAGAAAAGAAAAGAAAAGAAAAGAAAAGAAAAGAAAAGAAAAGAAAAGAAAAGAAAAGAAAAGAAAAGAAAAGAAAAGAAAAGAAAAGAAAAGAAAAGAAAAGAAAAGAAAAGAAAAGAAAAGAAAAGAAAAGAAAAGAAAAGAAAAGAAAAGAAAAGAAAAGAAAAGAAAAGAAAAGAAAAGAAAAGAAAAGAAAAGAAAAGAAAAGAAAAGAAAAGAAAAGAAAAGAAAAGAAAAGAAAAGAAAAGAAAAGAAAAGAAAAGAAAAGAAAAGAAAAGAAAAGAAAAGAAAAGAAAAGAAAAGAAAAGAAAAGAAAAGAAAAGAAAAGAAAAGAAAAGAAAAGAAAAGAAAAGAAAAGAAAAGAAAAGAAAAGAAGGTGAGGGGGAAATACCAGCAAAACTTAATTCAAAGTGGCTTTAAAGATAAGTTTGACACCTAAAGAAAAAGCAGGATGTGAGGAGGTCATGGTGAAACTGCAGATGAAATCTGGCCAGTACTTTTGGTTTTATTAATAATAATACGTGATACCGTAGTTGGTTTAGGAAAGACTCCTAACACCTAATGGGAAATCCCAAATAAAACAAGATTTTTCCCTGTACTTCCAACAGGACTCTATGTACCCAGATGCTGTGGGCTGCATTTTCCGCTTTCCCAGACTCTTAATCAATCTGCATCAGAGCCCAGAAACATCAAGTGCTGCTGAATCAGAGCAGTCTCACCTCGCAGTCACGGTGCGCTGACTTTTCCCGGGCAGAAATAACTTCACAAAACGTAGGACACGCAGGAATCAGTCCATGGCATTAACATTTCCATTTATATTAATACAAGCTGCATTTTGTATTCCATTATATTTATTTAACCTTTGTACTTCTTAGCTCTGGGTCAGTTTGCTCTTTATAACAGTGCATTTCTTCCTCAGTTTTGTTTCTATATTTAGAGAACTCATGCTCAGAAACAAGATTTTTTGTTTAATTCCCACCCCCCCCAGGATATTTAATCTAGCTCAGGGGTTTTGGTGTTTCTCTGCAACCTATAATTCACTCTGCCAACTCAGATACTGTATTGCTGCTTTTACCGCGGTTCAAGAAACACTGTCAAGTCCTTTTCAAAGGTTTTTTCAGTCTTCAGCGTGTTCTTAACTATCTCGTAGGCAGTCCGCATGTAGTAAAATAGAGCCATTTCTACTGCAAATGATACTGTTTGCCTCTCTGACTCTTCTCCTCTCGTTTTTCCTCTACCATCATTTTTGGCAATGGAGCTGAAACAAACATATCCCTCCCTGACAATCGGGTGTACAGCTATCTGAGCAGAGCTCTAAGAATAGCACATTTGGTTCCTACAGTGCAAGGGCAGCAGCTCAGAAATGCCCGCCGTGTCCCACCCAAACAATGGGTATTTATCAGCTACGTCCCCCCCCCGACAAAACAAGCTTTCAAGTTGTGTTTTGGTTTTCAACATTTTAAACGCGGAGCAGCGGGCAATACTGCCCTCCTCCCCGAGACTCTCGAATTTTAACTTGGGCTTGGAAAAGCAGTGGCCACCCAAAGGGTTTCTTTTACCCCAGCCTGACTGACACTGCAGTTCCCAGCTCGTTTTCCTGCCTTCGGGGAAAGCCTCCTTTCCGTTCGCAAAGACCCGTGTCTGTTCTTACACTGGCAGGAGTGAAAGAAGAGCTCTTCTGGAAGTGGTGGTGTATCAGCATTGCTGAAGGCAGAACTGGGCCCAATCTATCTGACATGCCAGGGGAGAAGATCTGCAAGTACAAGCTGTATTTAGACATGGAAATCAGGGAAATGCCCAACTATTTAACCTGCCTGGGCAAATGCAGCTTTTCACGCGCCCAGAAACAGCCAATAAAGTCAAGTGGCTAAGCTTAAGCCCAGGAAATAACGTGTGATAGTTTGGGAGACTATCTTTGACTCTCTGGCATTTACTACCATCTTTATATTGTGGATTTATGGGGCCAGACCTTTGAGTATAATCTCACTCAGCACGCATCAGTCCTGCATGCGTGAAATGGAAACCTGCGTGTATCCACGGGAGCAACGGTCGCACCACCAGGCTTTGCGCTATCGCACAACGCAAACCGCCAGCGCCTCAATCGATACCCGTCAATGCTCAACAGTGAGGACGTAGCACTTCCGATAGGAGAAGATTAGCCCCTATCAGATTTACCACTTGTCCAGGCAATACAGGAGCTGGGATGCAGACTGGTTACACTTAAGAGATATATCTCTTAACGGACACAAACTGGAACACAGGAGGTTCCACTTCAATTTGAGAAGAAACTTCTTCTCAGTGAGGGTGCCAGAGCACTGGACCAGGCTGCCCAGAGAGGTTGTGGAGTCTCCTTCTCTGCAGACATTCAAAACCCGCCTGGACGCCTTCCTGTGTAACCTCATCTGGGTGTTCCTGCTCCGGCAGGGGGATTGGACTGGATGAGCTTTGGAGGTCCCTTCCAATCCCTAACGCTCTGGGATTCTGTGATATCATTAAGTACAAAGATGGTAGAGCTGTGAGGCATCACCAGTGGTTCCCCAGGTTTTGGAATGTGGAGTCTTTGCTTTAACACGCATCAAGAAAACAGCAAAAAGCTCACTCTGGGTCTATGTCCTGGCCGCTGCGCTCTTCCCTGTGGTGCTCTGCCTGCTACAGGGATCACACTTCATGGTTTATTCTTCTCCCTCCAACTGGCCACCATATACATTCTTTCCCTGCACAAAGCTGCACCTCTTGCTCAAAAGGAGAGACAACTACGCCTTCTTTTTATAAATGTTAGTCACATTTACAAACACACACAGAGTAAGGGGATGACTTTTAAACATCAAACAGTATTTCTGGGAACGCTGTTATTTTCCTTTGAGCAAATTTCTGTGAATGAGGCTAAAAAAAGACCTTTTTTTTCCACCAGAAGGTTACTAATTTTTGAAGATGCAGCAGTTGTCTCCCTGGTCTTCTGCATTTTTAAAATTTTAATGAAACGACTGCTCTATGCTTGAAAAGTTTTATTCATCACCTGCCTTGGGAGAGAATTGGCCCTGAGATTCTGCAAAGCTCAAATGGAGCTGAACACCGCTGAAAATCAAAACCACAGTCACTGGAGCCACTTCGCTATAATGGAGTAAAACTGGTCCACAGCAGGTTGGGTCCAAAATTTCAGCATCAATGTCTCAATGGAAACAAGAAACCTATTGCAGACAAATAACAGACCTACGTGCTAGATTCAAAGGAATGCAAGTACCCCAGAATTTTAAAGTTTCTTACCTAAAATATTTTTCCATGCCATTTGTCTCAATCAGGATCCATTTTCTTCTACGTGATTTGCAGCAAAGTTATCAAAACCTAACAAAATGTTCCACTCCTGAACATCCACCATCTTTCTTCAGTAGCTCAACAGACTGTAAAGCTGAAGCACTGTCATCTGGTGTATAATTATTGTAATAAGTCTTATAAAATGAGGGAGGCACCATAAGCTTACCTAACTAGTCTGAAAATGTGAAATGCTCATCACCTGTAATCACTGTCCTTGATCTTTACTGATAGCTGCCAAATTGTAATAACTCTCTCTCTCCAACGGTGAGAATCGCCTAAAATTGCAGCAGAGGCAGAGCAAAAGTTGCTGCAAGAGGAGCCATTTTGGCCAATTAAAAAGACTTGCTGAAAGAATTCTCCTCTTTTATTTTTTTTCTGGCTAATCGATGATGTAGGGGTTCAGATGTACACGAGGAAAATGCAAAGCAGGGAAAACCAGAGCACAGGAAACCTCAGGAACCCAACAGGGATGTGGCAATTCCACACACGCAGCGGGGGAGCCAGAAGAAAAAAATATATGCTCTAAGATTATGGACACATGATCAAAAGCGATCATGGTGCTGCAGTCAACAATTTATGAGCCATCATCCAAGATGCAGTAAAACACAGCAAATGTATTCTTCACCCACACTGCCTCTAGAGTAGCACATCTGATGGGCAGTAATTCATGAAGCTGCAGGAACTCACTCTCAGTCCTATGTCCATAGGAAATGCATCTCATTGATTTACCACAAAGAAGCTGACATTTAGGAACTATCCCCTTATTTCTCATTGCTATCATAGGACAAGGGTACACCAAGTCACCTACGTTGAAGAAATCCACCTCTAAAGAATCGGTCACTTAGCAGGGAAGAGGAGCAAAGAAACCCAGGCTCTGGAGTGCATTCCCCAGCCAAGCCCCACGCTCGCAAGCAGAGCTTCAGAGCCTCTGGTTTGCTGGGTGAGAAGTGTCTCCATCCTTCATGAGGAGCTGATGGAGCACCCGTGTGCACAGCAAAGCGGCTTGAAGGACTCTGCTTCCCAAGTGCTGGTTCAGCCTAACAAGGTGCTTGGCTTCGGTGGGGAGGATTCGATCTGTTTCTTCCTGTTCCTCCTAACAAAAAGATAGCTCTTTATTCCTCACACCCTGCCTGCTCTCAGACTGAGCCCACAAGCCCTTCCTTGCTCTCAAGTCCCTGTTCACAGTAAATCTCTCCTATTTAGGGTAGTAGCAGGTCGTGCCTCACACCACTCCTTGACTCTCAGGGAGAAGGTTGCTAGAGAGAAATCAGGGCTGTGTCCTGCTCCTGCCAGTTGCATTTTTGCATTTACCAGCTTGGTTGGTATCGCAGATCAACAAAGGGTGGGGAATGGCTCTCATCCAAAGCAGGGCATTGCTTCTGGCAAATGCTGGTAACAGGTATTTCAAGTCTCTTGCTATCCGGGAGCTGTTCTGTTTGACCTGCTGTCCGTGAAGGAGTCATACTTAAACTTCACTTTTCACTCCACCTGATCTTTTCTAGCTTCAGAAGCACAACACAGAGACCAATTTGTTGAAGGGCACTAAGAAAAAAAGTATATTCCCACTAAAAATATGATGGGAAACATACTATGGGAACATATCTATAGTTTACAATATAAGCTAAATAAGGATACCACCTATGCATGTCAAAACTATTTTAGTGGTATGAAATCTGTTTTGCCTAACAACATAAAGTTCTCCACTGGGCTAGAAGAGACAACACATGATTTAATTACAGAGTATTTCAACTGAAGAAATAAATAAAGTTACCGCTGAAAACGCCAGGATGTTGTTACCGCCTTGTCCCCGTATACACGGCGCACACCCCAGAAGTTTAGCAGTGTCTCATTTGAAACACAAAGGAAAGTAAAAATAAGAGACTAAATGACTCAGTATTTTCACATAAGCCCTGTAAGACAGAAGAGACGTTCTCACCTGTCTGCTTGGAGACGGCAGTGCGGCAGGCTGCATGTGTCTCTGCATCCGATGGGGCTGCATCAGCTGTCGAAACTGCTGCTGGAGAAACTGGCTGTTGTTCGCCTGCTGGGACTGCTGTGCGGCTGGGGACTGCTGCTGCTGCTGCTGGAGATAGTGAATGAGAGACTGCTGTCCTTGTCCTGCTGTCAGGGGTGACATCTTTTGAGTAGCTGACTCTGAGGCAAAGTGAGACAGTGGTTTGGTGTTATTGAAAGAAAACTGGTCCTGGCTAACAGGGCTCTCATTCACCAGACCTGGCTGTAAGCTACTGGGTGGCTGTTGCATAATTATGTTCATATTTTTGGACTGGTTTGTAGTCATTGATTTAAAAAGCGAGCTCTGCATACTTGTGGGGTTGCTGGTGGGAGTGATGTTAGAGATTAATGTACCTTGAGGACTGAAGGGCTGCTGATGCAGAGCTGGGCTTGACAGCTTTTCTGGCCTGTACGGTGGAGAAGGTCCAGTATTTGTGGAGGCCATGCTGGCAACCAGGTTGTTCTGTGGACTTTTAATGTTGTTGGCTGGTAAACTGGCTGCTGTTAGGGTGGGCAGCATGGAGCTCTGTGGGCTGAAGGGCTGCTGGTTCAGAGCCGGACTGGAGAGCTTCTCAGACCCGTAAGGAGGAGAGGGCCCATTGGATGGGGTGCTGCTGGAAGTCATGCTCGAAAGCAGAGTGTTTTGAGGACTCTGAATGTTGTTTCCTGGCAAATTATTAGCAGGCATGCCAGACACCATAACATTTTGAGGACTGAAAGGTTGATGGTGTGGGGATGATCCTGCCCTGTAAGGTGGAGAGAGACCAGGAGGAGACATAGTTGGCCAGCTGGGAGCCTGTACCTGTTGCTTAGTAGTAGACACCTGTTTGCTGGCTGCCAGCTGCTTCAGCTGCTGCGCGTGCCAGTTGGAGCCAGGGATGTTGGGTAAGGGCACTGGAAGCATTGGTGGTGGCTGGTTCTTGCTCTGAGCTGCTGTAGAGATGGGTGATGCAGCAGGTTTGTTTGAGGGAGGAACCTGGAAGTTAGCTCCAGCAGATGATGGTCTCATCTGAGGAGATCCTCCGCTAGCTGGATTGCAACCCGGAGAAAAATCTTTGTTAGCAACGTGGTTGTCCAAGTGGGAAGTCTGTGGGGACGACTTCGGAGTGGTAGTACTTATGCTTGCTTGGGAATGACCCAGCCCAAGTGGCTCTTCAGCCTTGCTGCACAGAATTTTCTCCAGATCCAGGTCGTTGGGAGAAGGATCAGGCATTTTCGTCAGCTCCTCCAATAGATCTTGCAGCTCTTGGTCCACAGACTGCAAGCTGTTTCCTTTCTCATCGTAGTGGACGATGTTATTGTTTTGCCCTCCTATTGACGCCTTCTGATTTATTTCTGCGTTGGGCGGCACTGAGAACGGGGAACCAATGCCACCGCCATTCAGGTGGTTGTTTTCGAGGAGCACCGAATGAACTGCGACTCCCAGGGAAGGAGTGCTGTGACTGGTGGAGAACGGGGAGCTTTGCATGTCCGGACACCCCACGTTGGGGTTGGCACCTTGGCCCATGGCAAGGTTTACGTCGTCAAGACAAAGTCGTTTACTGTCATTTGGAAAAATGACATCAGGCACACCACTGGAGGCAGGAGAGCTGTCATCTTCCAGTTTTCTTTTAATGGATCCCTGTAACTGGGAAAATAAAAAAAGGAAGAAGGAAGGATCAGCTATTGACCTTATTCTAACACGCTCTGAAGCTCCGTACTGTAACACTGGGTTGGAGATAAAGAAAATTAAATCATACAATTAAAAAACCAATCATGTGAGACAAATTCAATCAGGATTTAAGTGGGTGCAACTTCACTGAAATCAAAAGAATTATAGTCAGACAAAGGCTAAATCTCACATGTTGGCATTAAAACAGATGTTAGAGCTATAAAATACTGTCTGTCATGTGAACTGTAATGGGAGTTTTTGAAATAGTTTCTGGTACCATTTCAATTAAGACATTATACTCCCTGAATAACAAACATGCCAACATTTTTATGGTAACATTTTTTAGGTCTAAACAATGGCAGATCCGAATGAAACCCTGGACTGAATTTAGTGACCTTCTGCCAGTGACTCAGATTAAGTTCAGACCTGAGACAACGAAATTGTTTTACATTCTTTATAGGCAGAACATCTGAAATAACTGGCATACTTTCTAAACAAACCAAAACAAACCAAATTCTCAGCTATCTATCTAAACAGACTTTCAGGCTTCCTAATCACAGATGGTTTAGATTTCAGAAACCAGTAAATAACAGCTAAACCTCTTAATTTTTGTTTATTCTTCTAAGTCTGGGCTTTGTTCTTTTGAAGGATCGCAAATCATTCACAAAAATGGCAGTGTTTTCAAAATACAATTATATAAATATCTTGATCTACAAGAAATGGTAGAGTTGTAAATCCACAGATCTTAGGGAAAAAGCCTGCCTTATACAGATAAAGAAAGTTAAACTGAAAGCAACACTTCTAATACTAATTCAGCGTGATACGGCAATCTCTTTCAAATATAATCATCTGTGGCTTTCAATTTTAACAAGCATGACCTGTATGTCATAGGATTAATCAGACATTAACACTGCTGCTTCAAGTCAAGGAAAATAAGCCTTATGTCCTTGTTTATCATAGAGGGAGGTGGCATTCAGAAAAGGATCTCAACAGCAATGGGAAAACCATAGAAAGTCACCGTTCCTCTAAGCTGGCTCACAGTGAAGCCTCCCCCAGCCCTGGCCCACAATTGCAAGTGCTGCCAGTCATCTGGTACCACAAAAAGAATTCACATGTAATAACAGCTCGTATCACCTGAAAAACCCCACCACTTAACCCAGTGTAAGCAGATCCGCTCCAGGGCTGTGGTGAGGATGACTGCCGTCTAAATTTTACACTAATTATTCAGCACATCACAGTTTTGCCTAAAAGTCCCTATGCAACGGCCAGCATCTTTGGTGCTCTCAGAAAACGGCGTCACAGGACGACCACCACAGGGTGTGCGGAGGCTGCAGGGCACAAGGTGGGCACACCTCGTGTGGCTTCTTCTGCAGTGTGCGCATGAAGGTCACTGTGCAAATGGGCCGTGTCCACCCCTACGTTCAGCCTATCCTCAGGCAACTGACCCCGAATGTGCTTTGTTCTGGCCTGGGAACATGGGAGAGCTGCCCAGTGGCTCACTCAGCTGGACTCAGCCAAGTGCTCTCTCACTGCTTATTTCTAAATTGGTGGGCAGAGAGAAGACAGTGGATTTGTGCTTACAGCTGCTTGGGCTACAGATGCAGTTTAGGATCAGTACCAGACTAGCATCCAGCTTACACTGGCATTTGGAGGAGAGCAAGAGGATACAAGTTAATTGTACGTGATCACCATGGCAGATGGAAAAGCAGGTCTGCGTATTATGGAGAGCTGCTAATCAGGTTTTAGGAGCTCACCTACCCACCGTCAACACACACAGCAGTTTTGAGTGGCACTGTGGCAAAGAGACCTTTTTACACTTACACGTTTCCCTTACCCTCCAAGAGTCATTATCTCTCACTAGGGCAATCAGTGCTTCTCTCCGGTGACCTCCAGTTGCATTGCTTTAACACGGGTTGCACTGAAAAACCACTGCCAGGTGAGAACCGACGCTGAAGAGGGAGAGCTGCTCTCAGTACACCAGTCACTGGTTACCTGGCAGCCCTCTTCGGCCAGCAGGGCCTCGGGTGGTTTGAACCACTGCTCTGTGAGAGACTGCCTTCACATCACAGCCAGAGACAGCTGAAGCACCAGCGATTCGATTATTCCTCTGGGCTGATAAGGCCAAAATTTGCTTAGCTTTAGGAAATGGAACAAGGCCTAAATCTTCTCCCAAGTGTTGGTCTAATGATGGATGAAATTGTTTTCCTTAATTTTCTTTGATAAAACTAAGCCAGAGTTGCATGTTTCAACAGATGTTGCCCTGTGTAGGCTGAAACATGTTGGTAGAGCATAGCTACATATATTTAAACCCAGACATGTATAGAGAATCTTTACAGGGGCTTCACACATCCAAAATAAACACAGCGTGTTCCCAAATCACACCCTGGGAACCTTCAGGCAGGAAGTGGTGGGGGATCTCCCATTCTTGGCCAGCTGACATGCTGGCATGCGTGTCCTTGCCAGTGCTGCTTTTGCCATAGGACATTCCTGTGCTCTGAGTTACTGGGGAAAAATTTGGCTTTCTAAACAGTTTGAAAAACAGTTTTTTAACCGTTGCACTAGGGAGTAAATGGGATGGGAAAACAAAACTCCATTTCCCCAAGACTATTGCTAGATATAAACAGATAAAGTAAGGCCATTGCTTTCAGATGGCATGGGCACTCCATGGGATAGGGTTTTTAAAGAGGATGCTGTTGTTTAGCCACCACGAGAAGCCTGGCTGTATGAGAGGCAGTGAAATTATCTGGGTGTCATGTTCTCTTGGAAAGCAAAACTCCTGTTTCCCAGGTGAATATTTGCAGGATCATAAAATCTGGAAGACCAGTTTGCTCTAGTGCAGGCCGGTATAACTCCATGCAATTCAGTTGCATTGCTTTTGCTTAAGATAGACTTGACTACAGCCCCAGATTTGAGAGAGAAAGATACCGTCCTTAAAGCAGCTGAACAAATCACAGAATAATTTTGGTTAGAAGGGATGTGTGGGTATCATCAGCCCTCTGCTTCAAGCACATCAGAAAGGAAACCAATAGACAACAGTATTTCAGCAGGCACTTAAGTATGGAGTATCAGTTACATACAGAGATCCCTTCTTGGGCCGGTCGGGCCAGCTGAGGAGGTTGCTCCAGTTGTCCCCATGGACGCCCTGGTGGGTGTCTCTGCCACACAGCACGCTCTGCACTGGGGCTCTGTGAGGAGCCAGCACTGTCCTCCCCAGCTGCCAGCGAGTGCTCTCCATCAATGTGCCACTGTGGCAGCCCTGAGCGGTGCAGGGGATGGTAATGCTGTTTTATATTGTGGGGACGCTGGCTGGCTCAGACATGCCAAAACAGTGGTGGCAGGAGATTATCCCTGAGGCACTCACTTTTAGGACCAGGAGCTCCTGACCTAACTAATTCAAGAAGCTGCTTGTTGCAGGTCATTCATACAGTACTCTTAGATATCTCAAGACCATCTCTTTGAAGCCTGTCTATCCTTTTCTAGATTCTTCCCTTGCTAAAAACAATTTTACTGTCCCTTTCCTTCATCTGGCCCTGGATTCCCCAGGAAGGAGCTGAATTATTCCAGCTCTTTCTCCTCCTCTTCAAGAGGGCTTACGCTATTTGACAAAATCGATAGAAATTAGAAGAGCACCAAAATATGTTCTTCCTCTTTTTCTCCTGATTAGTATATTGGGGAGCTCTGTTTCAAACTGAATACCTGAGAAGTGAGTAGAAATACTTCAGCAACACACACACACACATGCTTAAGTTGGCTGGAGGCTGCCTGTGGCTAAGTATGGGGAAAGCTTCATTCATACGTGCAAGCAAGGACGAAGCAGACAAGCAACAAAGGGCTCCTGTGACCTTGTCAAAATTCATTAAAATGCAGTGGCATGCACAGGCTAACTTCTGTTTGGGAACACCTGGGAAACAAAGGCAGGCCCTCTGATTTGGGGAATACCCGATTATGGGTTCTTCATTTCTCAGGTTTGCTTTGAGAAGCGAGAGTGCCATGATCCCAGCACTACTGCCTGCTCAAACCCAACAGGCTGTGTTTCTTGGAAAGATCCAAGTGACAAACAAGGAGCACTGCTAACTCGCAATGGCAGTACAAGAAGAATAAATAGTAACCGTTTATCCTGCCCTGTCCAAGGATGCTCTACAGCTGCAGTTACAAATATCTAATTTCCCACACGCTACCTCTTTGCACAGAACCGATTCCCCATGTGTGGGCAGAGCGCTCCGCAGCCTTCTCTTGTGCAAGGAACAAAAGGACTTGGCAAGCAAAACCAGTTCTGGGCTGCACTCTCTCCTAGACTGGGATCTCTGAGGTTGCCCACTTGGGTGACTTTTGGCATCGGGCACTTTCCAAACTCGGTGGTGATGCTGGCCTTGAGTAACTTATTATTTCTCAACAAAGGGAGAAAGGAAGGCTGGAAGTGGCAAAACCTAAAGCAGAGAGATCAAATTGTTAATAAATACACACTGTGGTGATTCCATTGGGTTTTAATCAAATGGGCATCTCTGGACTGACTCGCTGACTCCCTCCTTTCCTTCAGACATCGGCTGTCCTCAGCCGCCGCTCCAGCGCTCCACGTGAGCCAAACTGCCCCATGGCCCTGCTGCCAGCCCCTGTTAAGTCTCCAGCCGTCACTTGCTCCTTCGCCTGGATGCTATCTGCAAGGAAAGAGCCACCACGGCCCGCTCGGGAGAGCCTCACTTCTCCAGCCCTGCAACAATCCCTCTTCCACCAGAAAGAAGCCAGATCTAACCAGAGATCCCTATTTAGGTCAACGTAATGCAGAAATGAGACAGAGGAAAAACGTTAGGCGAGGCATTTCTGTGCCTCTTCCTGGCTTCTGCAGCCTGTCAGAGATGTGAGCCCTGATTATTGATCTGCAACCACCCCACCCCACTCACTGCCATTGAGAGATCCAACCTACAGCAGCGATTCCCACACCTACGCAGCTTCTTCAAGCGAAAACTGAGACCGACAGGACGCTGCCATTTTGAGCCGACGTCTGGGGAGTCTGCGCTGCGTTCTCCTTCAGCGGCTGGTCCAGCTCTGCACGCCTCCAGCATGCATCATCATTGCTGGTTTTACCAGCATGAAAGCTACGGATCCGTGTGTGGGATATCCAGAATGGGAGTCAGACAAGGTTCCTCCATGGGGAATCTTAAACCCCTTGTGACTCTCGGGGAAATCTCAAGTGTTGGCTTTTCTGTTTGTTTTAATCGAAGAAAAGAGAGAAATGATGGTAAAAGGAGATGGGGTAAGTGAGAAAAACTTCAGTCCCACCACAGATTCTGGGACTTGCTAGCAGTGTGGCAGCTCTGCACAAAGCCTTTCAAGACCAAGACATGGGTACCTCAGAATCCTGGGGTATCCAGGTCACCAACAGGCTGCTGGGATCTCAGTTATTTTCACAGAGAGCACGTTTCATTTTTGGTGGAAGGGCTTTGCAACACAGCAGCCCTGGAGGAGTAGAACTCTTTTTTCCCAGCATTTTTTCAAGGTATATTGCAAACGTTTTTTTTCCCACTGCAAAGTATAAAGCCTGAGTTGAAGATGTACTCAACTGAGCTGGCCAGAGAATCAATCGCTCTCTGTCTCTATCAAAAACTATACACTGCCAAATCTGGAAGTCTGTATTTGCCAGAGGCAAACTGTTTGCAGCATTCAGCGATCAAGACTTCAGACTCTGTGGCTTCAACAAACTTCAGCGAGAGCTATCTGCCCAACAGCTCAAAATGTTTCTATCTGTTCTGACAAAAACAGTCATGTAATGAGAAAATGAAACTGGCAATTTTCCATATAAAACAAGAAAACTTCGTAATTTTTTCTCCTGTGCCTTGAATTCACAACTTGGAAAGGTTTCTGCTCTCTAGCACTTATTTATCCACACTCTAGATAGATCTTAATGACCTACTAATCTTCGAGGACAGCTAATGAAAAGAAGTTGAGAATTTGACTGTTTCAAGGCTGATATAATATTATGCTTTACATGGCAGCAGTTACTTGCAGCCCTGCTTAACTATCAAACGTGCTGCTTTCAGTAGCAGGCTGGCTTGCACATGAGCAACAAACCCCAAATGCTCATGGGCGAAGTTCCCATTTAACTCCAGCAGAACCTGGCCCTGCGTTAGGTGCCTTTAGCACATCTGCAGGTTTCCATTCGTGCACGCTGCCTGCAGTTCGGTAATAGAAACTCGCATTATATGCCTGAATCCAAGAAAAAAAATGCCTCCTGCTGACCAATGAGCAACCAAAGCGCTCCATGACTACAAGGAACACAGGCTATGCTTTATCAATGTCACATCTCAGGCTACAAGGAGAACTCAAGGAGGCTCAAGCAATTAAAAGTACCATTCACTTTCTCCATACTAAGATTAAACATAAGCTAAAATCACATTCTTCCTACTGCTTTAGGCTGTTTGACCCTTCTGATTTCAAGCAATTTCAGCATGGACGGACGTAAAATTGTAATTGCACATTCTCAGGAAAGGAGATCACGCTGTGCTCCCAAGCTACCAGAGATGTGTTTCGCTATGCTTAAAAGCAGCAACACCCCAACTCCTCAGCTAAGGAGTACCAGAGAGAAGTCTGCTTTGGAGTCTGTTGGGTGTCTGCAGGCTGGAAAGGCGGCAGATCCGTTCACCATGAGGTGTGGTAGTGGAGAAAGGATCATGATGAGGGAAAATTCACGGGGTGAATTTCCTTCTATTCATCATAGTCATGGAAAGAGGCAATTGGAAGGGAGGATGTAGGAAGAGGAACCGGGGATGTAAGCAGTCATTTTAACTATGAAAGGACACTGGTTATTAGCTAGCTCGCATGCATTATGTGGATAATTTTTACCTGGAACTACAGCTTCTCCCAGTTTATAATTTACAGTGGCAATATGAAATCCGCCACCTTTAAAACAAGCATATTAACATCGATTAGAAGTTGCTACTTCGGCTGTGCACACATAACACGCCTCCTAAACACCACTGCTACATGTGTAGAATTTGATCACCCATCAGTACAGCAAACACCACTTGATGTGACCGGAGCGTGCTGTGATCCTTTGCCCCATTGCTGTCACCGCTCATAGTCATCTTCTCCAGTTATTCCCTCAGTAAATCAGCAACCTCAAGCTGTGCTAAAAGAGAAGGGAGAAAACAAGGTGCGTGCTTTCCCTTAAAAAGGTGGCAACACTCCCTGCTGTGAGTGCAGAAACCTATGAACTAAGAGGGCAGCTGCTCCCATGCCTGTGAGCATCCCCTGTACCTCGGGTACGTCGCCAGAGTCCACCATAAGAGGTTTTGCTGGCGTGTGCTGTTGCTTCAGAGCTACGATCAATTCTCCTTCCCTGTTACACTGCTGCAGTACAACAGGTCTCTTGTTTGACTATTAAATATACGTCAACTTTTAAATCACAGAATCACACAGAATCACAGAATCGCTCGGTTGGAAAAGCCCTCTGAGATCATCACGTCCAACCGCTCCTGTCTACCCCCTAAACCATATCCCTAAGTACCTCATCTACCCGCTCTTTAAACACATCCAGGGATGGTGACTCCACCACCTCCCTGGGCAGCCTGGTCCAGCTTCTGACGACCCTCTCAGTAAAGAACTTCCTCCTTATCTCTGACCTGAACCTCCCTTGGCACAGCTTGGTGCCGTTTCCCCTTGTTGGGAAATGGTGGCTGCCGACCTGGCACTTTCTTCCGTCTGTGTGGTTTTCTCCTCCAAGTCACCGTGCAGCATAGGAAGAAATCCCGGCTGCAAATGCTCAGAACTGCCTTGTTTTGCTGGTAAGCACTACAATCCAAAACATCATGAGTACACAAAACCGGAAAGATGTGAACTTACAATAAGCTTAAACCACAGACACTAACAGGAAATTCATCCTGGACTACCAAGAGCCTAAGGTATCAGCTTTTTTTTCTAAATCTTAACCAAAAATTAAAGGGAAGGAAGTACTACAATTGTGATTTTTCTTATACTGGTTTGTGTGAATGCAGTTATGCTCATAATGGCAGAAATCTATCTGGAGTGCATCCTGCTTTAAACTGGAACACCTTACAGGTGACACAGCAGCAAGTCTGGGAACAAGGATTTTTCTGATTACCCTTGCGTAAAATTACAGGCAACACCACTAATGTCCGTGTGAAGATATTAATGTAGGACCAGTTCCAAGGAGAAAATAAACATAGCCAAGAATATATCTATTTTGCCATCCCACACAAGCCAGCCACATGCAAGAGACGAAATAACATTCACTGTAAAGAAAAGAAAAAAGATAAAACCCCCAGTCGCTAGCTCTGCTCCTTTTCAGGTCAGACAGAATTACCACTCTCATTTAAAAGGCACCAACAGAGATCTGCCCTATCAAAACAAATGTTCAGAGCCTTCCCATCTTGTCTTTCCTTAGCAATTCACCTGCTTTCGGTATTAGCGGCACTGTTAAAATGGAAATTCTTCCAGGAGAAAAACTGCTGCTGACAAATGGATGCGGAGGAACAGGAGTACCGCTCGCTCCTGTGCCGTACTGCTACCAGGAGAGCTCTGCGCAGATGCCTCTTAATTAGTCATCTGAAGACCTGCAGCAGTCACGTCACACATATTGTTTGGCTGTAACTTCCACGTCCCATTTAATGACAAGTGTTATTAACTAGACAGCTGAAGACAGAGCAAGTCCTCTGCCTCGCGGTTTTTAAGCTGTAGTATAAGAGCATCTCTTTCATACCTGGCTGTAAATCAAGATCAATCTTAGACTCAACACCTTTCCATCAGTATTACCTCATCTTACCTCCGTTTTAATACCAGCAGTATTGTTTTATATCCTTTTTTATAGTCCATTAATTTCAAAGTCCTATGGAACACTTTGCAGTAATTTTGTAGACTACATTAATTTCTCACGGCAATAGCTCGGCTGGAGAACTGCAGATCCTCTCCGCTGAGCAAAAAGTGATGTTTTTGCTACTTGGGTCTACTGGGATTTGAAAGATCCTTTTCTCTCTTCTTTTTCAGCTCCGTAACTGGCACAGTTATGCAATGACCACAAGTTAACGGGAGCCAAGTATAAAAACCAGGCTGTATAAGTCCCTAAATTATGAGATAGGTTTACCATTTACTAGATAACAAGATAAAACCCAGTCTGACACCTCTTTTCTGCTACATATTGCATTATTTTTTAAAATCCCAGAAGACTTACTCCTGCAGTTTTATCAAACTACAGGTTCCATTTTGACAAAAGGTATGGCTGAGGAATTAACAGCCTGGAGGCAAAGCCTCCAATTAGGTCAAACCTGGGGCCACAGTGCTCTCAGATTCTCAGAACAATAAGAAACAATGGGATTTCAGTCTGAAAAAAAGGCATTTTAGATTCAGCAGCTGAAGTACTCACACTGACTCCCCTCAAGAACAAATAGCGGCACCTGAACTGCTGACTGCTGGGCAGCCTCTGCTCGCTTTCTGTACTGGAAAGCAACACATTTGCACCCAGAGCTCTTCTTTAGCGGGGGACAAAACTTTTAAAAGCACGGTTTGAAGTTTCTCCTAAGCGGTATCGGAAACTGGAACCCAACTCTAGGAGAGGTGGAACAAGCAGGCAAGCAAAGGAAACGTCCTGAACGGCTCCTCTCCTGCACACCCATCCAGGGCCTTTGCGAGCCTCCAGGATGGCCCTCTGCCTTTCAAAAATGAATCAGTAAACACGATATAGATTAATACAGAACCATAAAACCAAGCCTCACTTAGAGTAAAAACATCAGGAAAGGTGAACCTGAGTGTAGAGAGAAGTCTTTATACAGCCAGAAGCAGAAATGTTTTGTAAAGTAGAAGAGTCTGGTAGTGAATATTTAATTTGTTTCCGACCACTTAATTTTTTCCTACCACTTTCATCTTTCTTTGCACAGCAACTCCACTATTCTCAGCATGCATGAACTGGAACAGGAACACGGTTCACTGGCAGCACGTTATTTGTAGGCCTCCTCCCCAGACCAGCGAGATGACCGGACCAGCACGCAGCTCTGGCTCCTACAACGTGCAATCCGAACAGCGTCTTTACCTACCCGGGGACCTTTACAGGGATTCTGCAAACCAGTGGTACTAAAGACCCCAAACCAAACACAGACCATCGCCCCACCCCTGAAGCCCTCCTCCTGTACAAAGCTGTTGAAATCCTGGCCTCAATGAAATAAATATTTTGGGACACTGACTTCAGCAGGGATGGGATTTCACTCTTTGCTCTTTCTTTATTATTAACTAAAGGAGTGAATTAAATCCACAGGATTTGGAGAAATTCTCTCCAGCAGAAAATGCAATGTTTAAGTTACTCGGGTTTTAACCAGAGAACCTCTCGACTTGCTACAGATAGCAGTTCCCCTCTGTCCCAGAAGCAATGTTAATCACACATTCATCACTGCAAATTGACAACATAAACGCTGACTTGTGCAAACAACGTTAGAGAAAGAGGTGTTCTTGCTGCAGAAGTGAATTACACAGCCTTTCAAGCTTTCCACACTTCTCAGTTTTACGTAAACTCTAATTTCTAAGCCTTTGTTGTGCCTGTAAAGGTCACGCAGTTGAAAGCTATGGAGCATAGCATGTGTTCCCACCGCTATCAAAATACTGTTTACTAAATCATGCATATAAATGTAAAGAAGAAACCGTTTGCAGCCTACTGCGTTAATAAGAGATGATTTATCAGACAACATGGTTCCAAGTATCAACATGTGGCACCAAACAATCTGATCTTAATCAGGCAATGTGATTTTTCTGGTTGTTTTTTGAAGTCAAGTCTCCACATTGCCATGCAATCACACTAACTTCTGATGACACCGTATTTGACTGATTAAACTCTTAATCCTGCCAATGCTCAACTTCAGGGATACAAGCGGTCTTTTCACATTCGAGCATATGATTGCACATTTGCAAGATCGGGATTTCATTTGCATATTCAAATTGCAAAATGGCATCTTCCCTTTGTCTGTGTAAGGCCAACTATAGCACTCCAAATGCTAAACAACCACCATAGAGTTGGACGGTATTTTTAGCATCTCTGTGGTGCACTGCTATCTTTAGCTGCTGCGTTCACAAAAAAATCCCACAGGACGCTGCATAGCTAACACAGCTCGGGCTCTTCACCACGTTCAAGTTTTCTCCCAAAACATGCCGAAAACAGACTGTAAAACAGGTCAGCTTAGGAAACCAAAGTTTCCTCAGATGCAGTGTCATGAGCAGAACTAGATCAAAGTCCTAAACAAGAGAGCATTCTGCTCTGGAGTGGGGATGGGGGTTGCTGTGACTTCCTGCGGGGAAAATACAGCTCTACCCTCCGAGTTTGCACCGCGTAGATAAATCAAGGAGGACAGTGAAGGATTTCTGCATGTTGTTTCCTAGCAGGATGTGCCCATGGGTTCATGGCAAATTTCTGGTCAAAGCTTAACCCTGCAAGAGAAGTTAATAATTGAACTTGCCAAATCATCACAATTTCTAAATCCAACTGTGTCTTGTTTTTACAAAGAGGCATATTAAACCAGTGAGCCATTTTATTAGACTCATGCTCATGTAACAAAAACATGTGTTAGCTCTTGAGTGCCAAGTATCATCCTGGAGGGTTACCAATCCCTGTTACAGATTTTGTAGCCAGACTGCAGTTTTCTGTCATAACAGAGGAGGTAGTTTTGAATACACTGAATGAAGCACGCTGCTCGGTTCGGGAATACTTTATGTGGTCCCGGTCTCTTTGTAGATCTCTGTCAAGGAGATGCGCTGCAAGGTGAAAAAGAGAGCTTGAAACTTAGTGCTGACTATACTGGGACTGTCTCGTGGGAGCCTCCTGGAGGGCTGGGGCATGGCCCCAAACTTGCTCCTTCATCTCCTAGAGGAACTTCTGGAAATGGCTGCAGCGCCATCAGATCCAACACGCAACCGTAGCAGCTGGGTCAGCTCTGAGTGCATAGGAAACGTTTTCAGAGTCATCCGTATGGGGCGTTTCTAAACTTCAGGTTTACCACAAAGAGAGAACAAACTCATCATGGGAATGGCAGTATTAATCAGATGATTGACCTGTGGAGCTTCAATTCTGAAATGCTTTCCACACTGAGTTGGAGCTGCACATGGAGACGACAGCCTCCAATATCTTGATTTACAGAGGAAGTACTGATGGAATCCCATATATCCTGTTAATGGTGAGGGGAAGGGAATTATGTAAAGGAACTATTTTTTTCATTAAGTGCCTTAGCTGAGGTTTGCAGATGAGCCTAGACACTTGGCTCCAGTTTAATTTCAAGAGGACAAGATAACCTGAAAACCCTTCAGAAGCCTTAGACCTTGCGAGTGCTTCACAAACGGGCGCCTCATTTCCCCGTTTACACTTATCGTCTCTCCCATTACCCCACGCTATCAAACACTCTGTTACTAAAATTCTTTAAATGATAATGGGACTTGCCAAACACAGTGAGTTCATCAGCTTCCTCTGCCCTACCACAGGTATGGCTGTATATGTGGGAGATGTGAGAACTGGGGAAACACCATCAGGGCTAGGAGGGTGTCCCTTGGCTCTCCAGCAACACCAGAGCAAGGCTGGGACGCACAGGAGGCAGTGGCCAGGCAGCAGCATGCGCTGTGCACCAGGTCTGCAATACACATCTGCGGGTTTTCTTCTCCTTTTTGGTCAGTTATTTTTAGCTTTTAAGCATAGCATGTGTTCAATCAAGAATATCACAGCTATTAATTCGAAGTGTTCGCATCATGTAACAGGAGCATCAGGTTAAGAACAGGAAAAGAGAACACAAGTACTTCGTTTTTTGGTGACCCTTTTCTTACAGGATTTAATTTTGAAATGATTGGAGGCTTCCCCTCCACCCAGGATGCAAGGGTGACATCCTGGGGTATGGTCCTCATCCTACTAAGGGCTCTTCAACTGAAAACCATGGGTTGCAAGACTTGGTCTTTACAAAGAAATGGTGATATTACAGGAAAACTCACTGCACACTTTTGAACATCAACAGTAAATGACCCTTCCATTTCCTCACACAGACACGATGCCTGGAGTTGAGCAAATTCTTGAAGAGTCGGAACACTTAAACTGTGTGCACCTAGTTTAGGATGAAAAAAACTGTTGTTGCCTTTTAGTTATGACATTTCAGTTTACCCACAAGAATTACACTACTTCCCCTAAAAGTTTTCAAGCCCAAGAACACGCAGTGTTGGTGAGTGAAGGCAAAACTCTTTTTCTGTATTAACTTAGCACAGCCGTCACTGAATCCAGGGGTTTGTCAGGGGTACAGCCATTCCTCCCGAAGTGCTTCAGCCACCAGCAGACACGCGCCTGGGGAAGCCCTGGCCACCTTCGAGGAGAGGGGGCTGGAGGAACCCGAGTTGCCCAGGCCGCAGCCGGATGGCGAGCTGCTGCCCAGGCGAGCCACATGCCGCCATTCGCACCAAACTTTGCAAACCTGAAAGGACTATGGAATCTCCTGAAATACAGAGCTGGAGGGTGAGTAGCTCGTCACTTTTTCTGAAAGAATGGGAGGAACTTCCTCTTTCAGTGACAGTTACACGGTCTGGCGAGGATACAACCGCTGTAACGATCAGGAAACGGCCGTCGTGTCGGATGGCACTATGGAGCGTTATTGGGGAGCTGCAAGGACCCTGCAAACTGGGGACAAAAGTCTGGCTTTACTGGGCGTGCTCTGATCTGTCACTAAACAGTGTTGTGTCCACCTTCAAGTCTCAGGGAATTGAAAGAGCACCGGTTTAGCCCTAGCCCAAAAAGGCAAGGTTCACTTCAACAGAGCTGCTTGAGGTCACTCCATCACTTTAGACCATATTCCTACCCTGGGGCTCAGACATCCCAAAGCCAAGGCTCCCCTGACCTAGCTCTGGGACTAATTAGTGCAGGTGAGCACTATGTTAACGTGTCCCACTGCACCGGGCCATGCTGGGACCTCAGCAGGACACTGTGTGTGCTGTTCCCAGGTAGTCTCAGCAATCTCAGACTGAATTGCACTGAGAGAAACTCTCCTTAGCTTATTCAGTGCTGGTGGACGTCTTAAGCATGGTCAGCTGGCTGTCCTCTATACTATGAAATGACAGGGCTGCAGGTGGAAGTTGGTGAACTCCAGCTGAGGAGCACTGACTGACTGCCAATGCACTGGAGATTGAAACAGGTCAGCTACTAAAAAGTGGTTGAGAGAAACCACTTTATTTCATATTGACACAGAAGCTGTCAGGTACTGCTTTGTAGAAGGGAACCCCACTTTTTCAAATGGACCAACATGAGCACTTACAAGTGCTTACCATACCTGCAACCCCTCACCTCCATCCTTACCCCTATGCCAAGCTCCTGCCAGCTTAGCTTCAGTCCTTGGCAGTATCTCCAGCATGCCTTGTAAGCACCGATATGCATTTCACAGTCGCTGATTCCCAAGTTCCTAACAGCCAGCCATCTTCTCTTCTGAACCACATTTTCAGTAGCATCCCTCCTAGTGCCCACCAGTGCCATTGGTACCACTCCATGGTACCCAGTCCAGTCCAGCTCATCCCACCGCTGTGGATGCTCTGGAGGAAGAGAGCTCCAGTTCTCTGAAAGACCTATTTCCTACTGAAGTTGCTTGTGGAGACTGCAAAGAAACTGTACCTGGTTTCCTGTGTTTCAGTCACCAGATTTGCCAGACATGATATAGGAAATAGGCAGGAAACGTCAACCTTGCCTATCTTCTGCAATTCTTCCCCTTCCCTCCTTGCCACTTCTGAGTAGCACACCAAGACCTGACCTTGCACTTTTTAGTGCAGCCTTTCTTACACAAACATTTGAGTCAGATCTAGAGCCAAAACCAAGTAAAAAGCCAAACACAATGCCTATCTTTTTAAACAAAAAGGCCGACACCCCGTTTCATACCTATATGTACTCAAATTCTAAAACAAACTGCGTGGTTTTAACTGCAAGAATTTTCTAAGATTAAAAAAAAATAAAAAACTCAACCTAGGATTGACTCCTTCTGGTACCAGTGTAAAGACTGTTAAAGAACTGATATTCCTGGAGCTCTGTACAGATGCAAGAGGTGCTGATGCACAAAAAAGTCATACTATGATTAAACACATGAGTTAGGAGGTTTCAGCTATTCTATTTCTCCCTCTTTCTTTTACAGTCATCTTAATTTTGCTTCCATTGAAAAATTCAAGGCGGAAAACCAAGGAAGACCTAGTCCTTCACCTTGCTTCTTTGTACAATCACTTGGACAATGGATGTAAAATAATACTCCTCTAACTTGGCAGCATTTTATATTCACTTTATCCAGGTGTTAATGACAGCATAAGGAGTAAGGAAGTGGAATCAGATACAGCATGTATTTATCTAATAAAACTATCCCCCTTTTCCTCTTAAACACCTCGTACTGAAATACAGTTTTCCACTTTTGTTTCCCCATTAATTACATATGAACAGGGAAGGATAAATGTCAAGAGTATCTTTGAAGGAAAAACGCACCACAATTGATCAGTCTTCCAATAATAATAATAAAAAAATTAATTATTCTTCTTCCTGGGTTAGTCTTTTCTTTGTACAATAGTTGGCTATGCACCTTTTTGTAGTTTCTATCTACTGCCAAGAACACAGGCCTTATCGCATCACTGGAGGACCTACAGGTCCTATTTGGTCATCCAGTATCTTCCAGATCGTGCCATTTGTACTGCTGATCATCTTCGAAAAATCAAGTCTGCGTTATATTTGGTCATGACCAAATAAAAACTAACTGACCATACTGGAGGCAATTTGAAGTACTTTGTGGTAGTACACGACACCAAAAATAAAGCATGGGACAAATGGGGTGACATCGGGGTAGACTTTGATTTAAGGAAGTTTCTTCTCCAGCAGCACACTGGCTGTTCCCTTACATGGCGTTTCCTGATTTCTGCAAGACAAATTTGTTCTGTAAGAAGACAGACAGTAAGTCAGAAGTGTCAATATGAGTAACTCCCTGAAAATAAACTTTCCTCGTTTAAGACACAGCACTTCTAATGTGGGACATGAAACTGAACTGTGGGAAAGGAGCTTACTGGTTTGCCCTCAGGCGAGCTGCAGTGGCGGCAAAGCGCAAGGCCCGACGCCTCAACTCAAAAGTGGTGATTCCCTGCAAGAATGGCAGCACGAGCCGATCAGACGCCATGTCACCACGTTTGTTCACCACTTGGTTGCACAAGAGGTGATTTTGCTTGTCAGTGCCTCCTGCTTCCCAGGCAGGATGGGTGCTGTGGCACCTGGGAGGACGGGGCTCTGCCGGTTGAGCGCCTCTGGCAGCTCTTGCACAATGACTCTTAAAGCCAGCAGCTCACCGGGACTGCCCATTTAATGACACCAAAATGGAGCTGCAATGGGATTCCTAGACAGCTCCCGCATTGCCACGGTCTGGATCTCTCATTGCCACATACTGCTTTTGGGTTTCTGAACGAGGTTGATTTCCCCTCCCCCCCCGAAATGTATAAAAGCTCATGGATTGAATGGGAGGGAAGGAGAATTAACCTCAAGTCCATTTCCTTTCCTTGCTAACGGTTTGTGCTTAACTCCAAGGGTAATCCAAGAACAAGGAGAAATTTTTGTTACCCCCTTAAAAATGTGTTTATGTTCATCTCCACATGAGAAAGCAGCAGCACGTAATACACTCCTGGCTTCCGAAGCACATGGCTGTCAAACAACTAAATACTTTTTGTAGAAGCCTGGTCCATTAACGAGCTGAACCATCAAACAGTCACATGAGAGCAGCAAACAACCCCAGGAAGAGCTGCTGTCCTTCCATGCTGAACAAAAAGCTATTTACTGTAAGAGAAATAATGCAACCTCTAATGCTGCTTCTCCTACCTCTCCAACACATTTGCACACAACTTTCCCTTGGTTCCAGACACAAATTTAAAGAAGGAAAACTTGCCTTTTTCTATGCTCACTTCTTCCTCTGTGCAGGTGCTCTTCCTGGACTCATTCTGCCACATTCCTGTGCCAATAGCAGATCTCATTGGGGCCAGGCTCTCCGCTGCCTCATGCATCAAACACGTTTCTGTTTGGGCATCTCAGCGCTTTGTCAGCAATATTTTTTCAAATAAAAGCAAACTTGGTCTTCCCCTCCCTGAAATTTGTCTTTGCAGTATCCTATATGCAGAATGATCTCTGATCTCTTTTATAACCAGACCTGGGCCGCTGAAACATCTGGAAACTTTTCAGCTGATTTCAGTCGGCGTCTCTTGCGCATCTGCTCACAGTTGGCTCTTGTGAGAGCGACACGATTGGCAAATCTTTTCTAATGATACCAGCGGTTATTCTCACCTTCTATGTACCTGCACATATAAAGCGATTTTATTGTTTCTGCACTCACCATATTTGACTTGTTTCAAGCCCCATGTGCAACACAAATACACTACACAGAAGAGAAAGTCCGTGTCTAACACAAACATTTGTAATTCCAAAGCTTTAGACAGCGCTGGAGATAAACCGAACATCAACTGCAGCGCAAGCCGTGCCGTGCGATTCAAAGGGGGCCCTCAAGGTGCCATTTGCATTTAATGTTTTTGCTGTTAGCTCAGGCTTTAGGTGAAACAAAAAACCCCAAACCTCATTAGGCAGGTGGAATAAACCGAAGGTGTAGTCTGCGGCACTCCTGCTTGGTGCAGGAAGAACCACGCTCACTCGACAGGCAAGGTGATGCTACATCCTGTGATAAAAGATGTAATCTCTGTGATTTTTATTTCTGAAAAAGTGTGCTCGCCAAGGAATTCCTAACAGCAGTAAAACTGCATGCAATGCTTTCCTCAAATCTTTTGCCTTCCGCATATAGGACGGCTACTTTCCAGCCAAAGCACTTTGGCCATAGAAATGGGCTGCTCTGATTTATAATGGGGGTGTTTAAAATCAGGCAATCTAATGATTGACTTGGTAGTCCACAGTGCCTGCAGTCAGCAAAATTTAAAAATTGAAAATATTGACAAGATCAGACAAATACATAATGAGGGAGTTATTAAAATGCAAATCGCCTGCCTTCTGGTACTGCTGCGGTGTATGGCACAGGACCCTAGAGCCTGCATCGAGCCTCGGTCTCACTTTAACTCCGTAGTCCACAATGCCTGCAGTCAGCAAAATTTAAAAAATGCAAAATATTGACAAGATCAGACAAATACATAATGAGGGAGTTATTAAAATGCAAATCGCCTGCCTTCTGGTACTGCTGCGGTGTATGGCACAGGACCCTAGAGCCTGCATCGAGCCCCGGTCTCACTTTAACTCCATGCTGCTTATGAGGGGTGAGAGAAATGCAGCTCAGGAAAATGAATGGGCAGAGCTCTCACAAGCCAGCGGATGGGCCCATGGGAGCCCCTAAAAAGAGACAGTGACTGCATGGGGATGGGAGGTGTTGCCCTGTACAGGGAAGGCAGCCCCGCACACACCGGACCTCAGATCTTCGCAGGGTTTCAGCAAGGCCCTGGCCACAGAGGGAGCAACAACAGCAGCTCAGGGCCATGTCTGTTTTGGGAGAACGGCCAGAAGTGGAAACTTTTTGCAAGTTGGTGAAACTTGACATCAAAATTCATGC
This sequence comes from Mesitornis unicolor, assembly GCF_000695765.1. Taxonomy (NCBI): domain Eukaryota; kingdom Metazoa; phylum Chordata; class Aves; order Mesitornithiformes; family Mesitornithidae; genus Mesitornis; species Mesitornis unicolor. The sequence continues at coordinate 62,336 of NW_010174025.1, forward strand.
AAGGCACTGTGAAAGAAAACAAAACAAAACAAAAAAACAAAGAAAGGATGTGAAGGAAATCTTCTGTATCCTGCCTGCTCCACGATGCTTGGGGATCAGGCTTTAAGAAGAGAAAGCCCAGTGCCCTGATCTGGTTTGAGAAGTCCTGGCTGGAAGGTAAATGAGGGTATCATTACAAGCCACATCAAAAATTCATGGAAGGCACTGCGTTAAGATTTAGTGAAAGAAAACAAAACAAAACAAAAAACACCAAAGAAAGGATGTGAAGGAAATCTTCTGTATCCTGCCTGCTCCACGATGCTTGGGGATCAGGCTTTAAGAAGAGAAAGCCCAGTGCCCTGATCTGGTTTGAGAAGTCCTGGCTGGAAGGTAAATGAGGGTATCATTACAAGCCACGTACTTCTCTCCTTTCTCATCTTGGCCCCCAACCTTTTCTTCTCATTTAAATAGCTTTATAATCCTGTAGACTGACTAGTAGACGCTTATTATTTCACTTTGTAAACACATTCTTCTAAGTCTGAGGGCTGCGTATGTGTCTGGATGTCTATAATAGAACAAGTAAAATAATACCGTTCCCATCTGTGGGCTGCATGATCTAAGCCCTCACCAGGAGAAAACTTTGATGGATATTGTAATTACATGCGATGCTTTTCAATCATGTTAATATTGCTGTGACAATCTCTAAAACCTACACCAATACAGACACCCAATTAGCAGGCAAATACTAACGGGGAGGTTAAATGCTAATTTTACCTTGGCATTTAGGCTAAGAACTTCATTATGCCATCTTCTATTTTAAACTGTAGCCAACCCACCTTGTGCTATGGTGCCATCCGATCTTAGCCAGTATTACGTGAATCACAGTAATTGCTTGCAAGACAGACATGGTCAGAACTGTTGGTGCTAGACACCAGCCCAAAACCAGAAGAAAAGGTGGTCCCTGTCCCCAGAGCTTGCAGTAACTCCGAAGCTGAGCTTTAGGGACACTTCGCAGGGAGATGAGGTGCAGGGCGTCAAAGTGATGGTTCAGAGAGATGGATGTAGCCACTCAGTGCTCCCAAAAACACATCAGAAAGAAAAGGACACTGCAGTGATGCAGTCTCCACTGGATATTGTCCCTTTTCAGTGTCTGGTCAGGAGCGTGCATGGGCAGCGTGGGGTCAGGCAGCCAAAGGCTGCTGAGCCTCCCTGCCCCTTAGCAAGCAGCACTGATACAAAGCCAGGTCTTTATCTCACCTCTCAGATAAATAAAATCCAAAATAGATGGAGCTTAACACACACAGATAACAGCAAAGGTACAGCAACAAATTGAAAAACACTACAGCATACTTGAAGCTACAGCCAGGACTGTGGTGAAGCTGTATTGAATTTGCAGAGAAATTAGATGCCTCGTTAACTGCGGATAGATGCACAACTGCCCAAATTCAAACTTCCTCCTTTCCCCAGCTCACCACAGTCATTACAAATCATGCAGCTGAATGAAAGCTGAAAAAGCACTTGGAGCTCAGCAATTTTGCTGCGGTGAGTCCAATAATAGATGAGGGAAGAGGGGTGGCAGCACTGATAATCTTTATATCAAAAACACATTTTCTACAAAGCAACCTACTATTGTTCATATGTAAAATACATCACTCTGCTGGTAGGGAACGAACCGTCCTGTGTTTTGCAGATAGTCATTTTATTACAGATTCCCCCCCCCCGATTGTGACTCAGAAAACAAACGTTTCATGCATCCTTTCTTTTTAATAAGTGCACAAGATGCACAACATGGCTGGATCATGCAGTGTTGGAAGGATATTTCTACCGTGCGGCACCACACAAAAATTGCTAACAGAAGTTAAGGAACGAAAGCAGAGCAAAGCTTCATCTGTCCAACTGAAGCCGGCTCTTAAACATGCTGCTCCCACGTCTAACGGGCTGGAGGCAGCACGGCACCCAGGAGCCCGGGCCCCTGTGGTGGCTCTTCCTGATCTTCCCATCTTTCTCCCTGAAGCGATTAAAAAATCCTGCAGGTTTCTCGGCAAGCCTGGTTTTTTTTTCTATCCTCTCACTCCCTTCAAAGCGACAATAGTTAGGTGGGGTTTAGGTTTTTTTTGAGTGCTAGGTCTTTTTTCCAAAAGCTAAAAAAAAAAACGTTTGGCTAAATGTGAGCAGCCTTGACCACGTGCAGGAAAATGCAGTCCATTGCTTATCAGTCCATTTGGCTTCACACCAAGAGTAACACACTGCTATAAAGGGCCAACACAATGTGAAAAAGAAGCTGTTCTACTAGAATACACTCCGTTAATTCTGGTTGAACTGACATTCTCCTAGGACAGCTGCTCAGAACGCGTTTAGACTATTGTATTAGGCATGGCAGGGAGCGGAGCAGCAGGCTGGTTTCTCTCTCATGTCACTCAACAAGATGCAGACAAAAATAAATACATATAAAACCTCTTGGAAAAAAAAAATCAAACGTGGGACAAACTCTTACAGCATCATCTCTCACCAAAATAACGTCAGGTTTTAAACAAAAATCCCCACCACCGTAGCAGGGAAAAAAAACAGTGAAAAGTCAAAAATTCCAGACTCGCTACACTTACTGTAATTGTCCTTTATAAGAAGAGCCCTCTAGTTATGTGAAATGACATTACCTCACAGCCCCAGGCTCCCCGTGCTCTGCACAGGAAGGAAGCAGACACACATCTCTTTAAGAGCCGTTTCCTCTCTGCTCTATTAATTTTGGAGATTAAGCAAGCCACTCCTTTGTGGCATAATAGAGCAAGATAGAGCCACTGTGTTTGCGGAGAGGCCTGCTCGCTGTTTTCCTACCTTTGAGCGGGGGGATGCCTTAGCACTTTATTCTCAAATGAAACGCCAGAAAACTTCTAGCAGCCCCCCTTCTTTCTAAATTACTATTTCAGCACATGAGAAATGAGCAGCCCCATTCCTCTCCCCCACCACTGATGAGGATTTGTGTCTCAGTGACACAGTTCAGGATGGGTAAAAAACCCCAGTCTCATCAGATGAGGAATTCTCTTATCAAGGGCCCCGAATCAACAGGACTTATTTAATCAGGATTTTTTTTTGCCTGGACACACGCACATCCCACCTTCCTGTCCCTCCCCACAGCGTTGAAGCTGAGGCACTAAATTTACCCTCATTTTTTTTCCTTCCTTTTTTATTCTTTGAAAAATTTATACATCCTTTTTGCTCTTTTGCCTTCACAGCACAAAATCCCTTCAGCTCGTACCAGATGCCTGATGACCTTTAATAATACAGAGGCCGCCACCTCTCCATATCAAAGACTACCAGCACACCTGATGTTGGAGCCCGGGATTACCTGGGCTACTGAAGTGACCACCAGCCACCCAGAACCTCAGCTATTCCTGAGGCTGTTTTTGAAGGAAGACGAGGAGAAGCAGGAGAAGATTCAGCCCCTGTCAAAGCAAGTCGGGATCTCCACTCCAAGCCCGGGCTTTAGTATTTCCTTCTAAAGCTCACGCTGATAATTTATCCTCAACTTCGCAGTTTTCTTTCCGGGTTGTTAAGCAAACAAGGTTGGAAACACAGGACCTTTTTGGAGTCAACCGCCATAGGAAATACCACCTTGCGGGGGTGCGCGAAGCTGCAGAATCCTTGAGACCAGTTCATTTTTTTTTACAGCGTGTAAACACGGCCATTACTAAACAGAAATGCCATCAGCAGCAAATGGATTTTAGAGGGAGGAGGAAAAAAAGAGAACACACGCTCAGGGCTCCTGAGCATCAGAAGCAGCAGGAGAGACAGGGATCTCCTGGCCGGAGCAGGGCCGCGCGAGGCAGAACACTGTTTCTACTGTACCTTCCCTTGCAACAGAGTCAGGAACACAAAACCAATCCAAATAAAACAATTTGCCGATTCAGCAGCTTTATTTTCAGGAGCTTTGCAGGCTGCCCCCCCCGCCCCCCCACCTTCCCAGTCGCCAACTGAAAACTTCAGAAAGAAAAGAGAAGGAGAAAGGAGCTGTTCAGACAAAGGCCTGATTCTCTGCGAGAGGAGAGCACGCACACCCGAAAACACGGCCGCAGTGTTTTGGGCGCAGTTACTCTGCCGGCAGTCATAGGAGTTTGCTCCCCAGGCTCCGCTTCAGGCTTCGGCACCGTGTACTAGAGAAAAAGGAGGGAGCTGCAGCTCCTGCCCCTCCAGCGCCCGTCTCCTGGACGTGTTTCTGGCCAGTGCTGCCAGCTGGGTATTTGTGATCTCTGCACCTTCCAAACAGCTACACAAGGGAGGCTCCTTGCAAAGTTTTCCCTGCTGGTTGCCAATGGAAATCTTAACCCCTTCCAGAGATTTTTCTTCTGGAGCGGCCCTTTGCAAAAGTTTTGCTTTAATGATTTTTAAAAAAACTATTAAACCAAGATACTTTTCTGATGTACAAATGCAAATCACCAGTTCATATTGCAATGGTGACTCAACAGCATTTAGACGCCAACATGTAGTTACTTCTGGACAGAGCAGGATGTGATTCAGCAGCTACGGGCAAGTAGCAGTGGATTCCTTGCATCTTTATAGACTCCCTTTTTTCTTAATAAATTAATAAAATTCATTTTAGGCATTTTTACTTGGGGCTTGTTTCATTACAGCTGCTATTGATCTAATGTAAGACAAACTTCTTACACCTCTCCTCCAGTGTTCAAAAGACCTACAAGGAATGCGTATGGCCACGCATCAGTAACACTAAATAACCAACACTAAATAAATCCTATGATCAGCATCACATCAGTCTTAGCCTCTGAAAAGCCTTCTTCCCCATATCATCAAAATTCCACCCCAAACGCAGCCTCCACCACAGCTGCCTTGTCCCAACAGCTGGAAGCAGCTTCTCTGTTGCTCTGTTCTATTATGACCATGCCAGAGCAGGGTGCGTTGGCCACCTCCAGCCAGGAGACCGAGCTCCACGGGCTGATGTCATCTTCCACCCACATACATGGACTGCTGGGGAAGAGCAGAGATAAGGCAAGTGGAAAATGCATGTGAAACATTGATTTTTTACCGTGTTCCCTGTGAGGTACAGAAGGTAAGTGACTGCATTTGAAAACACCAACCTATGGAGCTGAGCAATCAGAAACCCTGGTTGGCAGTGCCGAAGCAGAGGGTGCACAAAGATGCTGGTGGGGACATGCCCGGCACCTGGATGTGCTCCTTAGCATCTTCTCTTGAGCAATTTTGTGTCTGCATAGAACTGCATGAAAGCAGAAGTGTTTCTGTAGTGCTTTGCATTAAGGCTGCTGAGGGGGAAGCAAACCACCTGAGCAGTCATGGGAGATCTAACAGGCAGAATTTATTAGTTTTAATATTAAAATATTTAAAAATCTGCCCTCATCATAAACGTAGGGGCTTTGAATCATTGGAGAAAGAGACATGGATTTTTTTAAAATGTAATTTTGGAGTTAAGAAGCCCAGAATAAGTGGCAATATTAAAATCATCAGTCAAAGCAACCCTGTCTCCAATATACGAACCTTTCCTCACATCTTCTGTAAAGGCAAATCATATTCTTATATTGCCTTTATGCCAAACCCGACAAAGGAAATGAGCATGTTCTTTGCCACCCACTGCACCAGAGGTGCCTGGCCACGAGGTCATCCTTGTGTCTGTGTGCAGCTCCCTGTACTCTTTAAAGAGACTGTGCACCACGATAGGGAAGGTCTGGACCAGGACTTTGCATCAGAGAAAATACCAGGCTTATAGGAAGGTATTTTGGCTCCCAACTTCAGAAAACAGCTAGCCATCTCCTTGCACCTTACCTGCACAACAAAACTGCATCGGATTAGTTGAAATAGAAGAACACTTTTTCTATGCTATAATAATGGCCTATTAGCTTTCATTTAAATCAGTTGCTAATTGAGGTAAGTAAAATGAAAAGGAGTGGTTTTACCCAGCCTGTCTAAACCACAGCATACACCAGCTGATAAGCAGTGTAACTACCTTGTTCAGACAAGACCTGCATCCTCCTGATTTAAATTCTGTCATGAACATGAACACTTTACCTTTCAGATGTGTTAAATCTCAGCTCTGCCATGCATTAGTTACCTTCAAATAAGGTAAAAGAAAAACACAACAGAAATAAACTGCATAAGCAGTGCACTCAGCACTCTATAGGCACTTTGAGGGAAAAAAATATTTAAATAAATCAGAGCATAATTGCTTCAAAGTTTGGTAGTTCATAAAAACATGCCAGCCTTCTTTGCTCACAGAAATATCCTTCTAGTGCTTTGCAAGAAACAAAAGCAGGCTCGAGGAATTCCAGTGTTAAGCTAAAAATCGTTCAACTCCAAAAAGAAGGGGGAAACTCCTAGGGAAAGCTGAGAAAAAGGTTTCTTAATCTTACACTGAAGGGTTGTAAATGTGCAAGCACAATACCCCACAACCCTTTCTGAGTAAATAAAGGTTTAAAATGCTCTTTCTTGAGCGTGACTGAATTCCTTCCCAATGTGACCTCAACATGCCATTCCTGTGTCTTTATCTGCCGACACAGCAGAGCTGCTGCCCTTTCACCAATGACCTGCGCAATCAATAAACAGTCCACAAACGATCTCACCAGAAACGCTCCACCGCCAAGTTCCTCCCTGGCTCTCTCTGCCACCAAGCTCTGCCGTTCCCAAACTTTTCCTCGGGCTCTCGGCTGTGCGTCAGCGCGACTTACAAATGCAGGGCTCAGAAATACATTTTCTGGGGCATTCCTTATCCAAACATATTAAACCTGGAAGTGGTTTCGCTGCTGTTTGCAGTCCCACAAACTGCTTTCACATTACGCGTAGGATCTACAAGATCTCTACCTCACGCTAAGCACCTGGTGTTGACCTCCAAGGACAGCATCCAAACTCACATAACTCAAATACACACCAACTGTTGGAGAGTAAGAGAATACATTCAGAAAATAAAAGATCTTATTAAAGACTTGTCCAAGCACCAGTTGGTGAAGTCTCATCTTAAAGAACTTCGTTAAACAAACAAACAAAATAACACAGCCAATTACAGGTACCTGGAATAAGAAAAGAAGTTAAGGCAGGTCAGAAAACACTGGTGTTATTATGGATGCCTTTCAGATTACTTCCAATGCTATAAATTCTGTTGTGCTGTTACATTACATGAAAAAGGGTCTAATGCAGTGTTTCTATCAATATGATTTAGGGAAGCACTGTATGCATTTTTTTACTCGAACAGATCCATATTTTAAAGGTGTTAGAAAACTGGGAACCACTGAAGTGCTGCAACACGTTTGACCGGGGTACAGAAAAGAGAACAAGCCTTCCCTGCAGCGGTTACAGCAAACAGACTGAAGCACTGATCGAGAACTGAGAAGCCGAAAGGATGAAAACTATTAGACAGCCACAAGCAGAAATGAAACTAATTAGACCGTAGAGTCTTTATCAAACTGAGTGAACACAAAGGTAAAGCAGAGGTGCATGTGCTGAAAAGGAACTTAAGATTATAAAAGTGAAAGAATTAACAGTTGAGAGACGTTATTTCCCATGACATCTAAAATTCTTAACAGAGATGGAGTTTCTCTCTCTCTCTCTATACATATGGCTTACATATCAACTGTTCTTAGTGTATTTATATTTCTACATATATAAGATCTAAGGAACACTTGCAATGACTCTTCATATGTTAATAATATTTGCTTATGCAAGATAGCTGAAATTTCAAAACCCAGTAAGCCTACTACAATTTGTTCAAAATATCACTTTCTCATATGCTCCACGTACTTCAGGAGATTGATTTATTGTTTCTATCCCCCATTTAAAAAAGAAAAAAAGATAGCATGATTACAGCTGTGTTTTGAATTGTTCTGTTAAATTAATAATGTAAATCAGTACTAAGTGGAGCATAAGATACATTCTTTTAGACAGATTTTTTGTTTTAGTCTCTCTGACTTGAAAGTATGTTCACTGGGCATTTTTAGGACCCACTAATGACAAAGATTAGCTCTTTAAAGGGCAGTGGCAGCAAAATGTAGCCAAAGCAATCCAGTGATTAAGCTGCTCATTACAGAAGTGAGAGTGTTTGCATTATTATCTGCACAGCAGAGAGCTGAAATGCATGCAGCAGCTCTGATTTATTTGTTTAGTCTTAACATAAGCAAGTAAGGATGGTTCAAATTGCAGTATTTAACAGACTGCATTGATGGGTCAATACAATATTCCACCGAACTTAAGCTTCAAGCAGAGAAGCGTTATTACCAAAGCCCTTGATTAAAACACCCTTGGTCTTTCCCCTCTGAGTCCAGATCTTACAGCCCCATCCTCCAAACAGGAGTCATGGTCAAACATGGTCATGGTCAGGGTGTCTGGAAGAGCCACTGAAGCTCTCTGCAAGCACAAGAGTCACCAGTACCAAGCCCCAGGTATTTCTGAGGCATCTGCTAATAACTTGGTGAAGTGAAAGAATACACACCTCAGATTTCTACGCGTTGCAGATATTTCTCAGTGTGAGAGTGGGAGTCAAACCTCCTGTTTGGGATTGCTTAAATAAACCGGCAGAGATTTCAGGCAACGGCTGTCTGCAGCCCAGGACCAGTAAACACAGCTCCAGAAGAGCCAGGCGCCCCTCTTGGCCCGTTTGTAGGTGCAGGACGGCGGTGTCGAGGCAGGGCTCAGGGTCAGGAACGGCTGTGGTGCGACTGCCCGATGAGGTAGGGATGCAACCAGGAGCCCTTGGCTGCAGCCACGGCCCTCACCTGACTCAGCTGTGACTGAAGCCTCGCAGCGCCCACCACGCTGAGAGGTCCCGGTGCTCTGAGCAGGGGGATGAGCTGTGGCCAGTACAGGTGGAAGAAAACACAAGCTCATCTTATCTTCTTTTGATTCCCAGAACTTGCAGAGAGCTCTTGAGCTCCGAGCACTCTCCAGGTCACAGCTCTGTGGGAATATTTGGACTGTGCTGGAATTGGGGGTTCGTCTGGGTTTCTTTTCCTTTCCCTTTTATTTCCTTTCCTTTTAATCTAATTGGAATGAATTGGAAGTGCTGCTTAAGGAGAAAATGAGAGTGCAAAACTGGAGAAGCGCCGTAAGTAGGTATATTAATAAACAAGCTCCTAATTTCTTATCTTTGATCGTATTCAGTACTATTTTAAATATTCTCAAAAGAATCACAAACATACAGCATGTCATTTATAAAATCCCCAATGAAGCAATTTAATGCTAAATTAAAGCTGAAACTAGGTAAGCTCAACTCTTGGGATCTTGGGTATTTTCAAAGACTAGAATAGAATCAACACTACCCAAGAACATCGTGTGTTCTTCAGATTTTTAAATATTTATTTCCTAAATTAAATAGGGTAGGTTTAGCTGGTTCTTACAGCTTAGCAGGAAACAATTCCCTTTCCAAGCCAATTGTATATTGACAGTTGGCAACAATGGTTTTACTTTACAAAAAGAGAATGGGAACATAGCCGTGCATTTCCGAAACGCTCCCAGAAAATTTCCTTCGAGAACACGCTCAGTGAAAAGTATACAAACAGGCATTAAACATGAATGTAATTTAATAAACATCCACTCAGCTATATGGTGTGATAAATAGGTAATAAGAATGTAATACAGGCATTGAGCTTTCAGCTTCCGAAGGAGCTGGAAGCTAAAACAATACTACTTTCATTAGACTCCCCTGCCCAGCATCAAGAGCCAATTTCCACCTATTAATATGGATTTCTATTACCTGCCTTGTGAATACTGTTAACCCATTTATCAAGCAAGAAGCCATACTTTTGTCACTTATTACAAGCAGAAGGGGAGCAGAAGGATTGCTAAAGCATGTAACATTAGAGCATCAGATGAAATCATTTGACCTAGAAGATAAAAACATTCCACTTACAGTTAAAATGGAACAAAAAAAAGCCCAGCACTGCTCGTATTACAGCTAATAAGACCTCTTGCACGATCAAATCTTTCCTTGCTGCGTCAGAAGGGAAAAAAAAATATCACTGGCTGCAGACTAACTGTAAACTTGGTGCATGTGTAATTAAACATGCCTCATTGGTTCTCTTGATATGTCAATAGTGGGTAGGAGGAGGTTGATTTAAGTTAAACGACTCAGGTCTTACTGAACATTTGCCCCTTTCTGTGTCCTCTAAGCAAGGCATCATTTAACAGAACAACCTCAGCCAAATATGAGGAGCTTGGAATTAAGTGTTTATTATTCAGATTACAGTGGTGCCCGAAACACGCAAGGCACTTTTCTAAGTGCGGAGAGAGGCGCCAGGACAGATCCCTTTCTCTGCTCCTGATTTACACCGAAACCGAACGTACCCTCCAAGCACGGAGCTGCTCTGCTGCTGCCCTCCCCCAGCAGCCGGGGAGATGAATGGAGGGTCGATGGTGCTATCGCAGAGATGGCAGGCACACATCTATTAATCACCTTTGTTGCTAAACACAGTAAATTCCCACTTCCCCACACTGCCAAAGTCTCCTTGTCCTCACGCCCAGTTCTCAGCTGCAGCGAGCTGCACTCAGCAGCTAATGGGTCCAAATGAGCATTCAGCTTTAGCCCCCTCGTTAACTCACTGCTCATCTTCCTGCTAGGGTGTTAAGATCACAACATTGTTCTTGCTATTCACACTGGATCAGATTATAAAACATGTCTGCTCCTATGCCTATGATACAAGCTCCATGATGCCCACCTCATCCACTTCTTCCGGAGCAATGATCCAGAAGTACTCGTATTCCTCCCATTCTACACATCTCAGCTACAGATACCAAAAATATTTAAGACCTCAATCCACAAGGGAGCAACAGGATCTGGTAAAGCAGCAGAATATGGGCAAAGTTTCCAAAGTTAAAAGACTTAAATTTTCTGGCCTCCATTCAGCAGAGTCATTGAAGATACACGAATTCTTCACCTGGGATGTCCCAGCTTTCCGTGCCTCATCCCCCACCACTGTAACTCAGCAAATCAAGTTTGCTGAAGAAGTACTTCACTTCAGCAGCTCAGTGCTGGTTTACCCCCCTTACCTGGCTGCTCTTGCTTTCATTCAATTTTGTCAAACCACTGGAGTCTGCCAGCCTGTTTCTTTTGGTAAGACCTCTATGCGCCACCCAGCTCTGGCACGGCAGAGGGCTTCCTGCCCCACGTGCAGCCAAGGAACCTCCAAAACTCCTTCCCTTCTCTGAAATCTTGCAGTGATCAGTAAGTTAGAGTTACTCAGAAGCCATCGAGCAATCGGGCTGCTCATTACACTCCTCAATGAAGTTACTACCACGAGTAATTCTCAGTGCAGTCCTACAGGTTGGCCAATCTTACATCCTTTTCAAAGGACTGGAAGAAGTACTGCAGCTCTGTGAAACAGATTTTGACTTCCTCTCATACTCTCAGGTAGCAATTTTATCCTGTATTTCACCTTTCTGTACATTGCAAGTCCACCCATACCCGCTTCTTTCTCAGTGGTCCTTTAATCCTTTCCTGTTCATGCTGCAGCTCAGAACAAGGACGGGGGCATTGCTATAAGCCATGTACCTGGGAGGCTCTGTCAATATGCATGTGTCGTACAAGGAAGAAACATATTTCTGCTGAAGAAGAATCAGAAGTTGGGGTCAGACGTTTTATATTTTAGTCAGATTTTGATAAGACATATTAGGGATTCATAGGGCTTTTATCATTTTCAACAGCAAGAGGATTAGACCCTACGCTGACAAGAGCAAGAGCATAAATTGTTAAAAGAAATATGCGCCACACTGAAATACAGTAAAGGACCCGAAAGACATAACATACTGTCTGATAAAAACATTATAAGCACTTTCAAATTCAACCCAGTGGTGACTTGCCGAGTCAGTGGTTCATTTGTCTGGCAGAGCCAAAATGACAATGACTCCTATTCTAACGCTCAGAAATGCAACAGAAGTGCAAAGGGAAGCCGTGATTTAAACCGTGGCCTTACACAGCAGCAGGGGTTCAAGCTATGGATAATATAGTGATGCTCAGGCCGCAGGATGGAAAGAAACAGTAATAATCTTTATTGGGATTCAAAAATTTTATCCAGCAAGCTCGCAATATTGATGAAAAGACTCAAGGCTCAACTTAAAAAAACAGGGTTTTTGTTGTTGTTGGGGTTTTTTTTTTCCAAATGCAAGGAAATACAAAGATATTTGACTCGGTAATAACAACAATCTCTGCCCTGTTTGAAGAAAGATCCCAAAACCATAAAGCATCTCAGTATATCTTTCATCCCCCTAAAATATTCAGAGCGCTGCAAATGTGTTACGAACTAAATGACTTTTTGTACTGAACTTCTAAAACCCTTGACTTTTAATAAGGTCGTGCATCATTTGATTTTAATTACAGATTTTTTTTTTTATCCCTTAAATTTGACTAAAAATGATGTGATTTACAAAGCAAACAAGCCAGTTAAACAAAGCTAATTAAATTCACTAGAGACAGCCTTGCTTTTCCCCTCAGTGAGTGTTTATTTCAGCTCCCAGTGCTCTGATAGCTCCTGACAGCTTGCTGGGACACAAGAAAGAAGTAGGTCAGGGTAAGCCGGAATCAGCAACAGAGGATCCCATTAGACAGGCTTGTAGGGTAATACAGAGATCGAGGAAGTGTGTGATGTAGTGACAGTGTTAGAGACACATAACAAACAGCCTGAGGACAGCCTCCAGCAGAACTGGTACATTTATCTTCTCTGTGTTATAATGACCCCTCATACAGCTTATCCAGTTTGTGATTTCTCATACGGGAGGTGCTGTACAAACCTCACGACAAAAACACGCTGATGGTTTGCGAGCCGCAGCCGAGCCAGAGCCAGCGCTGGCTGAGCTCCCCTCCTGCCCAGCCCCTGCCTTGGGGTCCGGAGCCCGGCAGCTCGCAGGGGCCAGCAGCCTCCACGCACGCAGGATCTGTCCCCTCACTTCAGCTGGGAATGCAGCGAGGAATCGCGCTGCACGCACAGATCAAAGGAGAATGAGACGGTTTTCTTCTAACCCGCTTCTAAAACATTACACTGATGATCACGGTTGAGGCGCCTACGCCGGACCTGAAAATACCAAGCTCCCCCATAGCAAGAAAAGCTGCTGGGGCAGTTGGGGAGCGCAGCAAACCTGCGTTAAGGGGCAAAAAATACGTCTGCTTTTTACTCGGCTGTTGGCTGAGGGCTCCCCATGAATCCACCACCCGGTTCCTACGTCCATCCGACCTGGCAGGAGGGTTGGGTGTAACTCCCCATACCACAGCATCACTGCCTTTGGGAGCAGCTACTGGCAGACAAGAGAGGCTAAGGAACCTGTGGTTTCTGCTGGCTTTTGTGGCTGGGATCACTGCGTAATGAAGAAACATCAGCAGAACCAGGGAGGAGAACAAAACCCAAGTGATCAATGTAAAATACAAAATGTTTTGTGTTTCTACTACTGCATCAGGGGTTTTTTTAGTGAAAAGTGTATTTTCACTGGATATGTCTATACACCTGGACACTTGCTAATGAAACTCTTCCCTCCCGAAAGCAAGGATAAGTGTATTTTTTGTTAAGTGCCTTGGCAATAAGAGCAGAAAACACAGCATCACCAACTCTGCAGTGTAATATTAAATCAGAGGCAAGTGGAACAGCAGAGCTCTAACACTCCTTGTTCTCACGACTACTGCTCACGCCATTAAAAGTTCAAAGCCTCTCCCACCGTCTCCGGCAGCGCTGTACATACCCCAAACATTTCAATTATGAGAGTCGATTCCTCAGGGTTGCACACACAGCCAGGAGATTCTCCCCAACTCCGAACTGTGCGGCTTACATTAAAAAGAGAGCTTGAGCGTGCGCTCTCTCAGAAAATAGGTACGTTTGACAGGAACAATTTAAACTGCCATGGGCATAAACAAACACAAATGGAGAATGTTGTTTTATTTTGTTCAGAGCTCGAAACGTTCACTTTGCTTAGAGACCTCTCCAGCATCCACTTGACTTGAAGTACCTGAGTGACTCGGTTTTCAGAAATGATGGAGTCTGTACAGATAAAGCAGCCCTGCGTTATTTCAGCCTAATTTTTGTCGCTCCGACTCCGTTTTCATGTTTATTCAATAAGAGTGCATCGCGTTCAGCATTTTATCCCCTTCTTTGTTTCTGGTGACAAGTCTTTCCACAATGCAATCCATCTCCTGTGCTCGCAGCGCTTCCTGCTCTTCAGGGGCTCACGCTATTTGGTCGCTTGCACCCACCCATTACAACACAACACAACACAACACAACACAGCCCTTTCCTGCGATTTTTACTTAAGCAGACGGCTCCCCTGCGTTCACAGAGGTTTTGTCTGAGTGTCGCCTATCTGAGCATCGAGGTAAAATCCCTACCCCGCTAAAAGTCCTCGAGAAAAACACGCGTGTCCTAACGAAAATATGCATTAAGATAAAAGCATTAAAATAAAGGAAGACAATAAGAACGATCAGAGCAGCACTGCCTGCAAGGAAGGAAGGAAGCTTTTAACAGCATTAAAATATAAAATTGATTTGTACACATATTTGATAAAAATCAATACAATTAGCAAGTAACTGAATACTAGAAAGGGAAATTGATTGCTCGAGGGCCCAGAGGACTCAGGGCAATCAGTCCATTCTTCTAGCTCCTCCACTCTTAATAAAAATTTACTTTTTCATAATCCTGCCTGAACTCTTTGCCCATTAATAACGCTGCTAAATAGCTCTTCTTTTAGCACTATTATTGCAGACCTGCTTGAATTACATCTAGAGGCAGTTTCGAGTGGCATGTCCTGGCCATTCTGCTATCTGCAGCGCAAACCTCCAAGCAACAGCATAAAAGAAACCGGCTAATGAACGGGAGCACAGGAACACTTGAGAAGAGCTTATAAAATTAAGTACCAAAGTTTAAATAAACGGATTACCATAGAATTGATTTGCTACGTCAATTTGGTCAGCTTTTGCTGATACATCATTCCTTCCTCAAAGGAGAAGAGGCACCGTTTCGAAACAACTAATTAAACATTTTGAACCATGGCCTTACGAGGGGAGCAGGGCTGCACTGCTCTGCTCTCCTGCCTCCCTTCTCTCACCGAGTGATCCCTCACCACAGTGTAAAATCATTATTCCATGTGAAACAGGAGAACAAATGTATAGTGAAATCTAGACTAAATGAAGTGGCTTCAACAGCCGCCCTCTCTGATCAGACTCCAGTTTCAGGCAAGGGCATCTTCTCTTCCTTCATTAAGGTGTGACTGGAGGAACCAAAATGCAGTTGCTCTTCCTCCCGGCTCGGCCTCCCCAGGTGAGGATTTCCATCCCAGTCAGGCGGCTGCACAATCTGATAGAGGGTGCACACAACTCGTACGCATCTACAGACGAGGTTTCTCTTTCAAAAGCTCAGATGACTTCTCCGATAAGAACTTTCTCAAATGTTTTGTCCACTGACTCATCTTGATAGAAAGCTCTTTAAACCAAAAGCTACCTTTGGGCCCTAACCTGAGCTGAATAAAAGTCATCTATGCACCTCATCATGTTCAGTCCAGCAAAACCTCTTTTACTCCAGAAATCTCAACACTTAAGTCTCCAGTGCTCCAGCTGGACCGGTGACTAAACTGGGCCATTTTATCAGCCTAAGAAAGAGTCCATGGATGCTTTGCAACCCAAGCAGCAGTCTGTGGTAATGCCACTGTAAGGGTGGATGCGGGACTGCAGTGCCAAGGGAGGTGAACAGGCATCACCCAGCAGGGCACCGGCATCAGTGCCACAGATGCGGCTGCAACATCTGCTAAGTTGTTGCACGAAATTCTCACCGTGTTACACAGAATCACAGAATCGCTCGGTTGGAAAAGCCCTCTGAGATCATCACGTCCAACCGTGCCTGTCTACCCCCTAAACCATATCCTTAAGTATCTTGTCTACCCGCTCTTTAAACACATCCAGGCCTGTTCCAGCTTCTTCCTCAAAAGTTTGTCCTGCTGCTGCTTCTTACAAAGAAGAGACATTAGTCTGGACACAGAAACAGAAACCAGAAATTACAGTTTCAGAGCTGGCCTTCTTTGTAGCCATGACCAAACTACTTGAATCTCTTTGCTGCAGTTTCCCCTTTATTAATGAAGCAGAGACAGTAAAACTTATTTCACCTAACTCATGCATCTTTCGTGAAGACGAAATGCTTGTTCTGTGTAAAGTACTTGGAAGATTAAAGGCATCAAGTCAATCTCAGTCATAGTCACCACATCTACCAACAGGATCTCCAGTACGCAGATTTGGATCCGTGTTTGAAGAGTCTGGCTTTGTGCAATTCAGGAACTATGCTTTCCTGGAGTAGCAGAGCTGAATTAAAGCTAATCAAGAATTCCCGTGTTAATTGTCCTTCTAGCCTTCAGAAGATCATAAGAAGGACGATGCTCCCATTTCAAAAGACAGCACAGTGCCACAGAATGTATTACCTCAAACTGGCTGAAGCCCATTGGACTGGATGATCTTTTGAGGTCCCTTCCAATCCCTAACGTTCTGTGATTCTGTGAGAAAACGATAGGAGTTAATACACCGACATTCATCTTAGAGCACTTGTAAATCAACTCCTATTCAATAAAGAGATGCCGAGTGACTCATTCTCTCTACTTGTGAAAAAGCTCTCAGAGAGAACCAAAGAATCTTTCACTTTCCTGGTTGCCTTTGTAAACACTGAATTATATCTCCCGACTTCAGAGAACCTACAGTGCTTCAGAGCCAGCTGTAAAAGTGAACACTGCTGTCTTAGGTTGGCAGAGCCCAAGGCCACCTTAAGACCCCAAATTTCTGTTAAAGGAGAGATGGGAAAAACAGCAGCAGCTCAGCTGATCTGAACCAGCTTTGCAGGCACAGCAAGGCACACTGATCTTCTGCAGATGTGCCCGTGGGGCTGGCCCGGGAGAGGCTGGCAGTGCTGCTCTGGGCACTTCTGCTGTTCGACACGGGTCAAGTGCCAGATAATTTACTTAACATCTTAAGCAACTTCTGCAACTCAAACTTAGCTCACGTAACCATAGTAGGATCGCCAGGTGAAAGTGGTCTTCACTATTTCTGCCTGAACCACGGGATGTACACGAGAAGGACAGCAGCACAGACACACCTTGACTTCTGTCCCAGTGTCAGCGCTGGCTGAAAGCCCAGCAGCATGGACCGTGGCCGCACACCCAACAGCAGTTGTGTGCTTCGGTCAGCTGTGCGGTAGCTGGGCTGCCCAAAGAAAAATCCTGCTAACAAAATAAAGCAAACAAACACACACCCGTGATCCCAGGGCAATCAGAGCTGTGCAGCCCCAGCGCCGTGCCTGCTCCCTGCCGCACCTCTGCCTGCCTCTGAAGAGGTGACACGGGGTGAGTTTCCAGGAGCATCTCTTCACCGCTGCTAAGAGAGTCCAGTTTCTCCAGTGGAGCAACCACGACACAGGTATGAAAGCAACAGTACAGGGGACAAAAACAAGAGTTGCAAACTTAAAAAAGACAACAGAGAGAAAGCAAGCACTGTCTGTAAGTCAGCATTGAAGGAGCACAGGATGAGGCTGCACACAGCAAACACTGCTTGAGTGGAAGCAATAGGAGCTGCTGGACCTGGCAGACCAGGCACATGAGGGATGCCAGCCCTCCCAAGGTGGGCTTGAACCTGCTGTGCCTCCATCCTCCTCCCCTCAAGATACCTGCCTGGCTTCCTCGGCTCTCCCTCTGCCTCCTTGGCTTTGTCCTCTCTTCAGTCCCAGCCCGTCCAAGCCTGTCCCAGCCCGTCCCTGCTCTCTCTCCCCTACCATTACCTCCTCGTACTTTGGATCTCTTCACATCTACACCCCCAGATCTCTGCTTCTCCATCGGCGGTTCGGGCAGCACAAGCCCGGCTTGTGCCTGCGGTGCTGGTCCAGCTCCTCGCTGGGATGCAGCCGTACGCATAAACAAACAAATTACACTGCAGACACAGAGCTATGCTCGAAAAGGAAATGACCACTGGATGTTATTGCTTAACCTTTCTTAATAATGAACATGTATTTCTTGAAAATGTATGCCACATAATCCTTTTGGCATTGCAAACATGTGCAACAGAAGGGTAATTGAAGTTAGTCAAGCCCTAACCTCCACATGAAGTTTAACAGTTTGCTTCACTACATTTTGGGTAGCAGATGGCAAAGCAGTCAATGGTACATTTTCTGCCTATACCTGTTTCTGTTTCGGGTGTGAATACCAAAGAAGGGACATCCACTGGACTAGCTGGAAAGTGGATGACCCTTTTAAATCCTGAAATGGTAGTCAAATAGTTACCAAAATAGCTGCTCAAAAGGGAGGACTTGGGGACAGCCAGAATTGGTCATGTACCCACTAGTTTGCCGTTACTGCCATTCTTAGATATGATAAAATTAAAGCTACAGGCTGACTTCCAGTAATTAATACGCGCTTCATCTGCACAAGTACCAACACCCAAAATCAGCTCCATGCTGGTGAGCGGTAGGGCTTTTCTTACACAACAGCACTTGACACTGTTGCTGTAGCTCACAGTATTTCTACGCACGCTGTCCTTACAAATGGCTCCAGGCTGTTTGTAGCCTGGCATGCAGGCATCAGAAAGCAGTGCAAGCGGCTAATTTGGATTTCAAGCTGCCTCTGTGGACAGCCACTCAAATGTTTGATTTCTCGATAGATTTTTGGGGGCGAGGGTAGGGGGAGAGAAGAGCTGACAAGAATTTGTAGATGATGTGTAGAGCCAGGGCGGTTTTAAAGAAAGGACAATTGAGAGTGCCCAAGTCAAGATTTTCCCAGGTATCTTAGAGTGACTGGGAAGCAAGGGGGTGAGCGATAAACAGTCAAGATTTTCATAATTCATAACCAACAGAAGACACACACTTCTCCTTCAACACACAGAGCGCACCCCCCAGCATGCAATTAATGGTGGTGCGTACAGTGAGCACACTTACACTGACTGCCTGGTCCAACAGCCACGGCTGCCCCCGAGCATTTCTGGAAGTAGAATTTCTGCTGCAGCACCGTGCAGAAATGTTTCCCATTTATTAACTTGTTTGGTTTTGATTGTTGGATCGGTTCCCCATTCCCAAGGCTCTCCGATTTATTCTTTTAGCTTAACACTATGAAGTAATCAAATCACTGCTTTACAGCTGACAGACCGTAGAAGCCCTGCAGGGGAGGGGAGAGTGGCATCACAAGAAACATCTACGTTTTCTCTTACATCCTTCGCACTTGCCCTAAACTTTAGATTTGACTCATCTGTATCTCTGGAATTCAAGCATATTGAACTTTAACTGACATGAGAAGTTATTCGAGGATGCAGGACCTTTCACTTGAAATTAAGGCTGATCTACCTTCTGGGATCAGGGGCCAAGATTCACTTCGCATAAAGACTAAAAAGCCCGAACGTGCTCTCCTTCTGCTTCGAGTCAAACACAAGTGTTGCTGCAACCAAGAAAACATCCTTCCAACGCTACGTAAAGTTCAAACCAAGCAATCCATAAATAAGAGGAGGAGATGAGATGGAGGATTCACACATGCCGCTGTGCCCTTCCATCAAATGTGTAGAATAGGGAAGAACAGGAAGACAAAGGAGATGGCTCCAGGAGTCAAGATTAATATGGAAACTGAGAAAAAGGGCACGTCTTTGGTTAGACTTTGACTGTGTCTGTTCAGTACAGTTTATTTTCAGCTTTACGCAAGGCGATATTAGAAAACGCTCAGCACACGACCCTTGATGTGGAAGACAAAGAGAATTTTTTTTATTTAGACAAATTCCAATGTCTTTGTCCAATGTTACCCAATGCAAAATTAGAAGGAAATTAGTACTTGCACGGTCCTGTGTGTTTAAAAATAATTTGAATGACCCACTGCTTCAAGTATGGAAAGGGTCCTCTGTTATTAAAGTACAAACATTTTCATTTTAGACTGCACTGACAGGGTAAAGCTCGAAGAAAATCCCCAACATTTTATTTTTTTAATCAAGGAAAACAGCAAAACAAAACTTCATGGAGCCTGTGATCAAAACATCCTACAGAGTTTGGACTTAATACACCAACAATGACAAGCATTTCAGTGCAGTAGCATCCGAACTAGATATTTACTGCTTGGTAGTGAGTAACCCTTTGAAAAGGGAGGAACAAAAATTCCTTTTTAATGAGTCACCATTTGGCAGTCAAGAGATCAAAACCTTTTGCCTGTATTTCTGACTGCAGGATTGTATATACTTGTTTTTTTCAACCCGTGTGATTCTATTTAAATCAACACAAGTTAATTAAAAAATAAGTTAGAGGAACAGGAAAAGTGAAGTCCTTAAAAGTCCCTGACCATCAGCACGATCTACCTATTGGGTTGCTGAAATACTGGAAGAATTCAGAAATTAATAATATAATTATCATTAAACCAGTGAAAATGTTTACATACTAAATGTTACATAGTGATGTACAGGGAAAAAGCTTCCTGTGTGTGAATGGGACTGTGCGTGACAAATGCATTCATACAATATTCATTTGTTTACCTTTGCCCAAAACTTAACCCGTGAAGATCTGTGACTGAGAATGAAAGATTAAAGCATATCCCTGAGAGTAGATGCCACTTCTGACTGTAAGTGGCCCTGCTCTGGCAGGGGTTGGACTGGATGATCTTTTGAGGTCCCTTCCAACTCCCAACATTCTGTGATCCTGGGATTCTGGGATCAAACTCCAAAGTTTCAGCAAAAAGGAGGATACTATGATGTGATGTCAGGGGAAAAAAATAAATCCACCTGGATTGGCATTATAGCCAAAGCAAAGAAATAAAAGTTTCATTCACGCTGAGGGGGTCTTAGAGTAAGATGTACCTGTCTTTATTTTAAATATAATTTCCAACCACATGAAAAGTCCCCAAAGGCCTCAGCTAGAAACAAGCAGTTATGGTATACATAATATTTAACTAGTTAACCTTCACACTACGAATCCCTTAAGGGAAAGCACCACAGCTGACAGTTGGAAAAATAAGAACCTAGGAACTATTTACTCCAAAAATTGCCTCCACCTCTGGAGGCCTGTGGGGCTACAGATATTCAGACACTCTGAAAAAATCTGACAGTTTTGAAATTAGAGTAGGCATCATTTGGGTTTGGCTTCTACCTCAGGAGATCTCCAGATTTTTATATGAAAACTCATACCCACAAAAATTTGAGCAGGGACCTACAAGTCACTCCACACAGCGATCAAACAGCCATCAGCAAAAGCATCTCCATACGTTACTGTCAGCTCGCTGAACCATCCCGTCTCCTACATCAGTTAATCCTAATTTATGTTCAATTTACTTGTAGATTGGAAGTTATTAAAGTAAATAACTACGGTAACTGGTTACCGTTTCAGAACTGAGAGAACTGAAGAAACAATCCAGAGAAATAACCTGATCTACTACTGTAAAGAGAATCAATCACCCATCTCCTGCCATTAGGCCCTTTGGCAATCCTGTGTCACCGTTGTCACGAGCCTCGATAACGCCGCCACATTAATTCTCCTTTTGAGAAAGGGACTACAAGATCTGACTCCGTATCTGCGACCTGCGTGACCCTGGGGAATCCTGGGGAAAGTTTCCCATCAGATGCAGTTACAGTTTTGACTGAAGGAGAATTACCGCATTGTGCCCATGCTTTATAACTTGAATGCATGACGCAAAAACACACAACCGATCTTCTCATTCTACTAGAAAGAAATCATCAGCTCATAAGCAACGATTTTGCAGATCCAACCCAATGTGAGAAATCCCATTTTCCGAGTCATTTCAACAAGCCTGCTCAGAAGTGATGGACGTGGGGCAGAAAAAAATGGACAGCTACTGGAAATTTCTCATGTAACACCAGCGCTTCTTTTAAACACATTTATCCCAACTGCAGGTAGGCTGCATTTCCCAATCCACGCCTTCCCAATTCAAAGGGAAAAAACAAAACCCTGTGTTTTAAGTATTACGGAATTCAGAACCGGAAAAGAAGAAAGTCATCCTATGTTTCATAACAGGAACAGACTCCCTGCCTTTCTCCAAGACTACACACCGCTCTCAGCCCAACACGAACCGCGGCACCGCTGATGTCAGTGTGAGAGGCAGGAGAGGACATATGGCCTTTTGTACTGTTCCCAAGATGCAGCGTGTTAAATAAATAAATAAATAAATAACTCATTATCCAGGCTGGAAGAAACCCAAGCCATCCTGAATGTTTGTATATTGCAATCTGCAAGACCTTTATAGAAAAAAAACAACAAACTACTCTCAGACACCTAATCCTGAGCACAAATGGTGGATGGGAGTGAAGCGGAAATCACGCATTATTTTGAGGAAAATGTGCATTATTTGGGGGAAACTTTTGCTGCCACGCTCATTGGAGTGCTTCTCTGTAACTAGATATCATTTCTATTACTGTGGCTATGACTAACGAGTTAACAACACTATTTACACTAGTACTGTTGTATCATTAGAAACAACAAGATTATGTACTTTAATTCTAATGCCAGCACAATTATTTTAACACCAAGTGTGTCAGATCTGACTCTATACCCCCTAAATTAATTTCAGAGTAGTGGCTAAATAAAATGACATACTTCTTTGTGCTTTTGTTATAACACGCTCATGTGCAGCAAACTGTGAAGAAAATGTAGTAATTAGAGGTTAAATTAATCCCTGACAGACAGGCAGCTTAGTAAAGCTGGGCCCTCTTCAGAAAACATAGCATAAAGCTTGCCAGTCTTTCAGAATTAGGCACAAAGAACAGGCGAGATTGGCAAGCCCCTCACCGCTGCAATCCAAGCAAAGACTGGGAACGCTGAAACGTCGGAGCGAGTCTTGGAGCAGCCAATGCGAGCAGGCAGCTCTTGTGACAAATGTGATTTAGAGCTCCAAGCAATTGTTGCTGCAGCCGCTCTAACAGCCTGATCAGGATCAACCACTTGAAATTAAAGGCAGCCTTTTGCACAGAACAGGCTTCCAACCACCGCACAATCAACCTCGAGACATTAATAAAAGCGAACAATGGCATTATATTTCACAACGTAACTAGAAAGTTACCTCGCTGCTGCTGGCTTTAATGCAGGTAATGGACACGGAGCAAAAGTGCTGTGTTATTCTGAAAATGAGAGCTAGGTGCATCTCAGGTAGGTGTAACTCCCAAACCTGCTCGAAGTTCTGAGGTACTTAATTCTAGAGAAAAAGAAACTTCCACAGACATTCAGAAGAAAAACAGTGCGAGACAAAAGAGGAGCCAGACTGTGTTGAGGATATCCAGTGAGCATTTCTTTTTTGTGCTTAAATCCACACAAATACAGCCGGTTATCAGAAGGGGAGGAACCAAAGGTGTCCAAAAAGTGCCCTGGCTTCCCTGCACTGACAAACCCTGGTGCAGAAATTGCCGATGCACCACTGCATCCTCCCCACTTGACTTACGCCTTACCTCCAAAGGTGGATGGTGCACAAAACTGGCTTCCCCCTGGGCTAACACCAATGCCACTCGATAGATTTCCCGCCATGGGGTGAAACAATAATGCAGTTAACACCCTCCCCTGCAGAGGTAATCTATATCATGGCTGCGACAGGCTGGGCCCCCAGCTGTCCCTGCCTGAACGGGAAAGCACAACAGGCAGCTGTGGCTGGATCACCAGGTAAATCCAAAAGAAAAAGAGGAGAAAAAAAAGAAGAAAAGGAAAAATCCTGTATTACAATTAAAGTAAAAGCAAAAGAGGGAGCTTGCGGAGACTGCAGATCAGTGTGGGAGTGCATTAACACCGCCGGTATTTCTGTACTACCCAGATCATCAATTATTAACAAATTAGGACATGCCTGATGGGGTACTTATGTAACGCTGCTTTATCAATAAAACTGCCAAGTCCCTTGCCGGGAAAAGCGGGCGGATTTCAACAAGTCATAATATGAACCTCCCTTTGAACAGGGTATCAGGATGAATTCGGGTTTCCCCATCCTAAGCCCAGCCACCCATTCCCAAAGAGAAATTTTGGTCAGTCCAGCAGCCCCCGCTCGGGGCCCAGGGCGCACCCCAGCCTCCCGTGAGCAGCAGCCCTTTAATCAGGTCAGCGCTTATCAATGGCTCATTGTAGCGATGAGGCGGCGCTCGAGTAAAGGGCCATACGAAATCCCACATCCCCCTGCATCTCCCACGCCTGGGCCCCACTGGCACTCGAGTGGCCCCACAGAAACCGCCTCCCTGGGCACAGCCCACTGGTCCGGCTGGCTGGGCTGTGTGGCAGGAAGGAAAACCACAACTCTTTTCCCTGCTCTACCCTTTGGGCTCAACTGTTCCTCCGCAGGGGCGAAGGGCCGGCTAAAATTCAGCCTGCAGAGACAACAGCCTTCATCCCGCTTCATTTCCATTCGACTGCCTCACACAGGTGAGAGTGAGCTGGGTGGGGGGTACACAACCATCCCCCTTCCCCTCTCAAGGGCCTGAGCCCTTACTTCGAGGATCAAATCTGAGTCTTATCTACTATAAAATGGGAAAGGACTGCTAGGCTGGGCCCTGACAAGAAGAGGACGGGTGTACTGTCCAACCGCCCGGCCTGACAAACACCTTTCAGTTTGCCCAAGATGCACACCAAAGCAAACGGCTTTAAAAAGAGCTCCTGCAACTTTGCAAGTAAATGCTGCACAAAAGTGTTTTCCTCTTGAAGGAAAGCAATGACTTCAATAATGCATTTTCTTCCATTTAAAAGAACAGAAATTATTATCAGTGAGGAGGCTTCCCAAGAGGAATAAAGGCTCTTCAA
The DNA here is from genome assembly GCF_000695765.1 of Mesitornis unicolor. Lineage (NCBI taxonomy): Eukaryota > Metazoa > Chordata > Aves > Mesitornithiformes > Mesitornithidae > Mesitornis > Mesitornis unicolor. The sequence goes on from NW_010174025.1 coordinate 86,998, forward strand.
AGCTCATTTGCATGTGCTCGTTATCCCTCTCTGAGTGCATCGCTCTCTGGTCGCGCAACTGGTGACTCTGAAAACGATGGAGTCGTATCCCAAGAACCATGAGCCCGGCTTATGCTGTCACCCTGAGAAATACTTTCATTTTGAACAGAGCTAACAGGCTGGTCCGGAGCAACCGCAATGAAAAATATCAAGGACACAAAGTGAAACCTTTAACTGACAAAGACTTCAATTTTCTGTGCAAAGCACTAGCAGTAATAATAAAGAAAACGGGAAGGCGAGCGTGATGCAAGCACAGGCTGTTTTGCAAAGTTTCCCTTCAGCTGCTGGCAGCCCTGAAATGGGTGAAAACCGCGTTACTGATCACTGCCTATTCCGCAGGGCTGTTTGGTTGGAGTTTTTTAAGATAAAACAGCATTGTTCTTCTGCTATTTTCACTTAAAACAATACTTCAGCATCTTCCAATATCCAGTCTAATCTGAAACAACACTAATGAGAGTAGTACTGAATGCCTAAGCAGTTTCTCCACGTATTTGTTAAGCAGTTGCCTTTTCGAGTACTCCCCATTTACTGGTGCACAAAACAAAACTTACTATGAGTACACAGCGGTATCAAGCACGCTTGGCATTTTACAGCAATGCTCTGAAGTTCCCCTGTGAAATTACTGGAAAGGAAGGAAGTTCTGCATAATTTTAGCACTCAACATCTGAAAAAATTAGAACAGTCCCAACTGTTCTTTGAGATGTATAAAAGAACAGTTGAAAAACTTACAGTTGACTGGTGCTACCTAGGTTACCCGTCAATGGCATTGAGACTGGTATATTATTAAGAGAGGTGTATGATGGGAATTGGTTTATTGTGCTGATCCATAGTAACCAACTCCTGTTCGTCCATCATTTATCTCCCTCACCAGCGACATATGGGTTTGTCTATTCACACTCTCAGCATTCTCTCTGCTCCAACAAACAGTCAGCCTTTTCTGCTGGGATAAGGAGATTTTTTAGTTACATCCATTATGTGCGTATCAACATTTATGGCAGGAAGATAATTGCCAAAGAGCTCAGGGGGATAAAAGCTCCCTCTGTATAACACAAACCCCCTTAAAAAATCAATATTGATATAAAACAGTTCAACACAAAGCCTTGGTGCGTCTTCTGCTCCCTTCAAGCATGTTCAAAATACTTTTTTCTTTTAACATAGCAAGTAGAACTGGAACATCAGGTAGAAAGCCTTCGTAATGAATTACACTACTGCTCTTCCCATAGAGGAAAAAAACAGCAGCGTACAATATTAATTGTTCCTTAAAGAAGTGAGTGGCAAACGTGTCAGATACAGCGAGGGTTCCTTGGAGAGGTGCCAGCACCATTTAAACTGATTTAGCTATCTCCTGTTTGGAGACCCTACCAATTACTAATGAATCGTAACTTATAGTCACCTTCGCCTAAATGCTGGAAAACGCTGACGCTCAGAAGCAGCCAGCACGAGGGAACAACGAAAACTCGGGGATCCTGCTTTCATCCCTATTTAAGGAGCTCAGAAAACCTTCTACTACTACTCCATCCCCCAGTTTGGATAAACCCATTCGTCACAGCTTCTGCAAGATTTACTTCACTTTCCCATGGCCACGCACTCATAAAAGTTATTTTAAGGCGACTTTCATCAGAGTAGCAAGTAACATAGAACATTTATTGATTAAATGACTGGTAACCAGTGAGTTGCACTATACTTCACCTACAAGATGACTCAGGGATTTTACTTACTGTTATCCTTGCCCTTGTGTTACTTTCTGCCTTCCTAACTTTTGACTCTCATGAAGCCAGTTCCTTGGTCTACCCTGGTCCCACAGTCGCATCCAGACAGGTTAGTGACCATTTAAGTCAGGGTAAGAGCATCAGCCTGACACCTTGGATCATGAACTCTTGCACTAAATCTTCCTGTATGTTCATCTCTGAATGCTACCACATTGTAACAAGGTCAGTAAAAAAACCAAAATAAAACACACCGTATCTATAAAACACTTCTACCTGTATAACAGGAAGCCATATGAAAGAATTTAAATAAACATAACTGCCTCCAATAATTACTAATCCCCCCAAAACCCTTTAATAACTGCTTTAGCTTTAAAAAATCCAGGAGACTCTGCAGGTTCGAACTACTTTGTTACCAAGGACTAAAAGTGAAGCCCTGTAAATATTTGCTTTTCTGATTCTGAAGTATTAGTTAAAAGGATTAAAAACAGAGATGAAAAACCTCAAGTTTTAAAAAAAAACCTTCTGAAAATAAAAAGCTACATTAAATTTGAGCTGCTCAATCCTAAACATTAAACAGCTTTTCACTTGCTAACACGAAAGGAGCTGCTAACTGCATGTTACCTGCCTCACAATATACACTATTTGTTTTTTATCCCTGAGCAACAGACTATTTCCTGGTTGAGTTTAAAAACTCAGTGACGTTCCAATTTCAGCCCACACATGTGTGTCACTGTCAACGTCAGTGGCAGGAAAACATTAGAAGTCACCCCTTGCTAATGCTTTCCTAACATGGAATTTCCTTGTACCTCGCCCCCTAGCCCACCTCCTCCCTTCAGCTGAGAGCATCTTTCCCAAATTGCCTTTTTTTTCCCCTTTCCAACCATATGGCAGAGAGAGAGAACTGGAAATGGTCAGTGCCAGAACGAGATCGCTGCTTTTTTAGGTGCGAGCGTGTAACTTACTCACATCGCTCTGCCCGCCTTTCCCTCGGGGAGCGCGGCCGAGAGGCAGCAGCCCCCGAGCGGGGGAGCGGCTCCCACCATTTGGCTCCCGGCTCCCCCCGCGCCTCCCACCCCCGCGGTTACCCTGCTTGCAGCCAGCTTCTCGCACGGTAACGCACAAAAACGTGTCCCGGCGGGTAGCCCGGTTTGGGGGTGGCGGGGATAAGCCGCAGGCGCGGTCGCAAAGCCCCCGCTTAGCCGGGGGATGCCCGTGCGCCCGATCAGGTGCCCGGGGCTGGGAGCGACGGGGGG